>NC_137203.1:8138213-8168213 GCF_960531495.2 Zeus faber
ACACATCAACTTCAACAACTGACTTTTCACTTGCTGCCTAATAGTATTATTATTCTATTGTATTTTTCAAACTTTTTGTTTAATATATTAGATCCTTTGTGGTCTATATTTCAAAGAACAGACATGCTGGGAGGTTCTTAGCGCTTTTTATTTTTAATGGTGGCAGAAATCCAGCGGCTTATATTTGTTTCCCCGGGGTCTCCCATCACATAAACATGTTTCCTGGGAAAACAGAATAAGCGTCCATGGTTGTTTGGAGCCATAACAAGCGCCATTCCCACACAGAGGCGAGAGAGGCAACCTGGAAACTCCTCTGAAATGGGAATTGAATTAAATGGTAATTGGTCATTTTCCATAGTTCCTACAGCAATACACGTCCATGTCCCTCTCTGAATCTCAGAGTACATATAAATACAGTAAATGCATACATGCTGCATTTCCCATTTTTATCAATTTTATTTTTATAACAGTGAGAATAACGTTGCTGAAAGGGGAGACTCAAGGTCTCATTCATAAGATTTATTCGATTTTTTGTTTACTTATTTAGGTTAAATTGTCAGTCAACTTAAAATTTTCATTTTAGGTCAGTTTTTTTATTGTTATTATTTAGGTTTGTTGTAAATTGCAAGCATTTTTCTTGCTTCTTGTTTATTTTAGGTCAATTGTTTATTGCCATTTTTTTTGTAGTTAATTTTAGGTTTATTGCACATTGCCATTTTTAATGTTGTTGTGTTTTATTATTGCCTTTTTGTTTTAATGTGAGCTGCTGCAATACGGCAATTTTCCTATGGGGATGAAGACAGTATCTATTTAAGGGGTCAACAGATACTCATATACAGTACCTACCAACCTACCTATCCATCCATCCATCCATCCATCCAGCCCTTCCTCAATCTATCCGTCCCTCCATCCATCTCCCTCATACAGAACAGCAGAGAATGAGCCTTTTTGCCTTTTTGCTCAGGGCTCTGTGACAGATTGACTTATTGTCCTGGGACGCGTCATCAAGAACCATTTTTTGGTCAGATGCCCCGGAGGCCGAGCTTTACATCTGTCCACTGCTGCCACCCAGATTCTGGCTTTCACAGCACATAAAAGATAGAAGCCGGGGATCAAACATGACATGCCAACTCGTGCCACTCCCTCTCTCTCTATTACTTACACAGAGGTTTTTGTGATGGTGGAGATTGGTGCGTTTCTCTACAGACAATTAGCATTTGAATAAATAAAAATGAATAAAGAAAAAAATCAAATAGAATAAAAAGTAGGGTAAAAAAAAAAAATACAAAATAAAATAAATACAATAAAAATAGCCAAATATACACAAATAGCCAAAAAATATAGAACAGAAAGAGCCAAATATATAAAAATATACAGAATATTCAAATGTGATTCTTTGTTATTGGTCTAGGTATACAGAATATAAAGGATAAACTATCCCTATGTACTTATATAGTATAGTGGTATAACAGTGTTATTTTAATATACTGCACGGCAAACTATGTGAGGGTATACACGTAGTACCTGTAATGGTGCTCATTATTATGCTCTGGAGATGTAAGCACAACAGAACGTCATCGTGCAACCCTGGGAATACAATTGAGAATGACTGAGAGAGCGTCCCCGTTATGCACTGTACTTTTTTTTTTGCATTGCACAATGTTTTTATTGTCTTTATTTTAGAGGAACGCATGGGGACGTGATGGGGCCCCACTCTCTCTCGCTCGATAATTTCAGTTGTTATTTATTTATCCTTTTTATTTTTGTCTTTCATTTTTCTTGTTTTAGTTGAAGCTCTGTAAAAAGCTGCAAACATTTAAATAAATGCCACTTTTAAATCTCTCTCTCTCTCTCTCTCTCTCTCTCTCTCTCTCTCTCGCACAATCAGAATGACGGATGGATACTTCTCAAACGACACTGACAAAAGCTTTTTTCTCAGAATTGCTGGCCGAGCGAGGTAGAGGGTCGGGGAGGTGATGTGGGCAAATGGGAATGATTTGTTTTGAAACTGATGGACATTTTTTGTTATGCCCAACCCCTGAAAAAAAATCTGGCAAGGCTAAATGGAAAATATGATTCCTCTATCTCGGGTGTCGCGTACTTAATGAGTGTTGACAATTGTCGAGGCGAGTAAGAAAATGGAGCACTAGAGCACTGGTGGCAATGGTGTCGACAGGGATGTACAGGACGGACAGATTCGGAAAAGGTGGCAGAGAATGGAGTGATAGCCGGGTGGATACAGTAGCTAGAAGGAGGTGGAGAAGGGGGTGGACGGCGCTGCTTTGGAGCTAGAGATGTAGTGTAATAGCCTACCACCGGTGACCTGGCTCTGTCAGTTGACATTTGGACAGAATTAATCTCCATGGATACGAGTGGAACCGCACGGGGCCAGGGGGTTCCAATACCTCAGCAGGAACAAGCGAGCGGTCAAAATGAATGAATACACACAAGAAATCTGCCAAAGCTCCCCAAACGATATATTAACCAGGGGTTCTCATAGTTTTTCGGCTGGCGGCGCCGGAAAAAGTCAGAAAGTCTCGCAACCCCGTCATTCTGACTCGTTCGATCCAACAACATCATAGTTAAGTACACGTGCAAACCTCTGTGGAGTTGCCCCCCCCCCGTGCTTACAATTTGAATGATACCATTGCCATTCGTGCTGCGTTTGTGCCGATTTGTGCCGTAAAAAATGTAATTTGCGCCGCTATGGTTTGTGATATACTTAACATTATATTGAATGAGCTGTTATGTAACTCTCCATCCCATCATCGTCCACATCGCTCGATGGATCAAAAGTCCCGACTTGTGCAGGACAGTCCTGCATTTTGACCAACTGTCCCGCGACCAGATGGAATGCCCCTCATTTTGATCGGTTGAAGCTTGTAAATTCAAATATATAATAATAATAATATGTAATAATAAATATATAATAAGTATATAATAAATACATATTTCTATCATATTGACATTTACTCCCTTGCATGCTGCGCAGAGAGACAGCGCAGCAGCGGCTTCTCTGACAGCAAAGAGTCTCCTTTCCTGCTGCGTGCTGTGTCTCTGAGTCTCTCTTAGGGAAAATGTAGCCTACGAGTTATTCACTGTGCATCTACCGAATCATTTAACTGAGAGAAACAATATCTGAAATGTCATTTTGTGAATAATGAATTGATAAGAAATAAAAATAAAATGAAATCCACAGTTTAAGAACCCCTCTATTAGACTACTCTGAGGCTACGGTAGCACCAGCGCTGCATGAAGCATCAACCGGGAACAACCAGTGCGTTTACATGCACTCAATACCCTGATTAAGGTCAGTGGACAGGTTATGGTAAGAATGATGTCTCCTAGTCAGTGTGCACTGGGCTTTTTAATGATGATAAATAGTATAGAAAGCTTACGCATCTTTCAATAGGCAAAGTCAAAAAGTTCTTTACAATCATTCCGAGCCATCAAAACCCTTAAATCTCAGAACTTTAAAGTGTATGAGGTGCATCAGTGAGGTGTGATCCTGCCTCCCGTTGAGCATTACTGTTTTCCAAGTCTTTTCAATTACATCCAAGACTGCCCGCAATCTCAAAACCATTTCAAATCAAACTGCAACGCCGGTCATGAAACATCGATTTCACTTTCTTTTCTAAGCGGTCCAGGCCTATCAGGGTTTCGCGAGCTGTCAGTGATCTTGGCGGCTCTGCACGGCGATATCAAAGCGGCAGGAAGCTGCGTTTAGCGTTCCCCGGCTCGCTGTCGGCGTGGCCTTGTTTAAACACGCCGACGACGCTTTTCATCATCGTCATCATCATCATTTTCTTTCTTTTTTTTTTATGGTGTTCCGACAAAAACCTGTCTGAAGGGAAGCGGTTTGGAGCCTCCGGACTGCACCACCCTCAGATCCTTTCCTTTATTAATCCCCTTGATTAAAAAACAGCTTTCCTCCGACAATTTCATATTTGCGTCGCGTCCCCCCTCGCGCCTCCGGCTTCTTCTTTCCTTTTGTCAACACCTTGTTGTTCTCTTTTAATCTCTTTGTTCTTCTGTCGGGTAATTAATGGGACCGTGGAGCACTAACCCCCCCCCCCCCCCCCCCCCGGGTGACCTCCACGTACCTCAATGACTTTCCACGTCTTGACGACTGGAAGGAGGGCGGCGTTTTGGGAATTGATAGTCGGAGAGTGTGCAGCTGGGGAACCATTCATCGCCACCGCCGCGGCATTTGTCGCCACGTAGTCTTTGCGGGGAATCCAAGATGGAGGACGGAGGACGACAAGTCAAGCGTTGCCCGACACCACCGAACCGAGTCCCTACATGTCCTTGGACCTACAGTACGCGTTGCAAGCAATGAAAAACTACAAGGTAATTAGTAATTGACAGAAAAAGACGTGTTTCTTGTGTTTGACCACACCCATATGATGCAAATGTTCCAAATGAATTCCTCCAAAATCTGTCTTCTAAATGACATTCCTCACGGCTACACATCTTTGAACTCTCTACACTCTTGCAACAGCAGCAAACGGAGTACATGGAAGAGCCGGCTCATCTGCCTGTATCGGACAACGATAAAAACCAAAATTCCAAAACTACAGTCAGCGCCTTCAATGATATTATCCCACAATTCTGGGGGCGAAATTTTGGGCGTACCAGTACTCCTGCAATGGATTATTATCACAGGCAGAACATTTAGTCGAGCAATTCTGCGTTATATGTTATATGATTGTATTTGATCGAGTGTAAAACATTGGCTTAATGAGTATCAAACGTAATGAGTAGAAAGCTGTTTCGATTAAAGCTCCGAGTAATCGACAGACACACAGAAACGAGCGACCAAGCATTAAATACGTCAACCATGTAACCTAAACGGACATGGAGAATGATGTCTAGTCTCAAACTGCAATGGGTTGTCTGCAGTCCAGTTCAGTGCTGCCCAGTGAAGGGTTGCCATTCCACCGAACTGTGCGCCGGACCTGGCAACCCCGATGAGCCAGCGGGGCTGAGGCGGCGTTGGCCAGGCTCTAAATACAACATTTCCTGCTCATTAACTGCATTTCAGCTTTCCTCGAGTCTTAGAGGAGAAATATAAAATAAAGGATAAAAGAAGACAAGTGAAAATGCTGACTCACCCTTTACTGCCTGATTATAGTCCAAAATGCTCAATTAGAGTTTATAAGATGATCTCTCCGTTTTGGATCTTGCTGGTCATGCTGGCAAATTGTTGGTGGCAGACTGCACCGTATTATCCCACAGCCAAAGCCAGAGGGAGCCGAGCAAAAAATAATAAATAAATAAATTACTAAAGTTTTACACAAAACAGGAAAAAATAAAACGTTTAAAAAGGCATTCGAAAGTATTACATTGTCTGGAAATAACCAAGTCGCTATTTGCGACTTGTCAAAACGGGTATTTGGAAGGTATTTTCAAATGAATAGTAGTAATAATAGTAATAATAATAATAATAATAATAATAATAATAATAATAACACTAATAATTACAATAAGAACAATGCATAATAATAATAGTTGTTATTATTTATTATTTATTAATTAGGTTTCATTAATATTATGTCATTATATATTATATAACAATATTGATTATTATTCATTAAGCACCATTCACACCACTGGTTTTAAAATGCTCAACAGATAAAAGGCAAACAAAAAAAGTAAGAAAAACTATGGTTTAAAACAATGTTTAAAACAATTTAAAACAGGTTTAAGAAAGATTTTAATAATACATTTTTTTAAATGTCTTCTGAAGCAGCCACTCTGATGTACAGTACAGGGCGTTACCACATTTCTCTGCGGTAAAACAACATCTTGGAACATGGAGGATCCCAGGGACGTGTGTGTGTGTGTGTGTGTGTGTGTGTTTCACTGGTTGCTGAAAAACACAATATAATTGAAAAGCAGTTTCCAGGCAGTAATGTTACCGTCCAGACAGAAGAACTGCTGGTGGAGCCTTTCTGAAGTTGTTTGCACTGAAGCGTCCCCTGCTTCGCCCTTCCAAGAGGAATCTGATGTTTCCCATTGAGCGCTTTGCTGACCCTCACCGACCGTGCTGAAAATCCACTTATTGTGAGACCATTTGGACAGAAGAGCATTAAGGATAAATGACTGAATGTAAATTTATTGGCAATGCACTTCTTTTGGCTTCAATAAATACAACGAAAAAATCTCTTCGGACAGAAGAAGAAAACTCCCATGACACATTTATTTTTACGGTGCAAAACGGATGTGCTATTTTTGGATCACTGGCACTATGGAGACACAAACAACTCACGTGTCAATATTAGAATGTATTGATGCAAAAAAGTACTCTAATGCGAATATAAAAAAACAATGTCCAAGCACTGTTTACTTAGTATTTCACAATATCACACGGCTGGGATTCCTACACGACCCTTCCCGTATGATTCCCCCGAACAACAGACGTAGACAGTGCGTTGCCATAGCAACGCATTACAAGTTCCCAAGCGGCTACTTTGTATCAAATACAATAATAATGCCATAATGTGTTCCATTGATGTCCATTCATTATTCATTCAACATTCATAATTCATCTCTTTCAGTGCTTCACAAGCATACAGATGGAATTATATGGTACATGGGAGCAGGAAAATAAATCAAAAGAGAATGGACATAAAAAATGCAAGCTAAAACTTTAAGAAATACGTTATCAATAGAAACCCAGAGAGAAAAAATATGAAAAATGTCCTTAAAAACAAGTCAGGAAATGTAAATGAAAAGCACAAGCTTCATGTAAGCTATAAAAACGGCTTTTGAGTTTGAATGTTGTGATTGGTGCAGAGTGGCGATAAACACGGCGCGACGCTCCAGTGATGTCGTCCTGCGCTCATGAAACACCTCTGGTCCAATCACCTCAAACCAGAATTAACTGATCCTCAGTGTTCATTTTCAATCAAATAAAATCAAAAATTCAGTCTCACCCACACGCGGAGTGACTCCCGACTGCCGAGTCATTGAAAAGATTCGCTATGACCGAATCGTTCGCAAATCTTGCCTCACTAACTGTTAGTTGCCAATCAAACATAATAAGCACAGTTCTACAAGTTTGTGACTGTTTCTTTTTTGGTTGACAGGAGAGTGCTCTAGTGTGATGGGATTTGGGGGAAGCACTGGTCCATCCTACCTTCCAGCTGGTAGTCCAAGGAGGCATCTGAGGGCTCCTGGAGCACCGCCGACCTGCGGTAGACCACGTGGACCCGGCCCAGGTCCTCCAGCTCCTGGGTCCCTCGCTCCAGGGGCTCGATGAAGTACTCGTCCGAGTCGGTGCGGATCATCCCGGCCTGCGGAGAGGTGCGCGGGAAAGACGGAGGGGTTCAGAACGGCAGAACAGGCTCCACCCGGAAAGCGGCGGTCATCCCTCGTGAGCTGGGACTCATCTTTGGAGGAGTTGGGTGCGTGGCGAGTCGCTCAGTGAAATTTGTGGCTGGGTTTCTCTGACTCCCGGTTCAGTTGGCGTAACGCACGGTGTGCGAAGGACAACCTCCTGAACGACGAACGAGAGTCAAAAAAATAAAGGTTTAAAAGAATTGTTCGCTGCAAATGAATCGTTTGCGTTTGAGTTGGTCTTAATAATAACAACAACAAGCAGAGTTCTAGGAGCTTCTGGTGTTTTTAGTGGTGAACAGGGCAGTGGTGTCGTGCCATGGGATTATTTCATTTTGAAAGAAAAGAAAAAAGGGTTTGGGAAACACCGATTCAGGGCCTGCGGTGACCGCGGTCATTGGGAACTGCCAACAGGAGGTGATTTTAAATATGGAATACATAAAAAACGATGCATTATTTAATGTCTGTCCTTGGTCCTTTTAACTTAGCTGAACTCCACACATCAGCATCTATTTGAAAACCAAATCCCTGCTCTTTTCCAGTTAACCGCGCCGATCGCGGAGCCGTTTTGGGAATTACGGGAGCGGTTTAAGGTGAAGGCCCCAGCTGAGGCGGAGACACCTTATCATATTTCCATTCACCGCTGTTCTTTCAGACGATACGGTATAGTATAATCGTTTGGGACTAAAAAAAGAAAAGAAGGTCTTTGAGCCGCAGCAGAGATCTTCAGCAATGGACAAATGATTATGGAGATAATAAACTCTTTTATATTCACCGTCTATCGTTTTTAGGACAAATTGTTTTACCAAACATGCATAGAAAGCATTTAAAGACGTGACTGTCCTTTTTTTTATATACCTATATGTGCTGCTGTTGAACCTCATGAGCTTTACAGTTACGTATGCAGGAGGATATTATACAAATATATAGAGACCTATACATGGAATGCTATAGCAACGCCTCCAAACAAGCATCAAATAGGACAAATACAGTATCTCGCTGTGCAGTTTTACTGAAACCGTAGAAACGGGGAATCCTGATTCCTTTTTTGTTTAGTTTTTTTCCCATTACAGACAAATTGACATGGATAACAAGGCAGAAAATCTTGAAAAGGAAAAAAGAAAAATCAACCCAAAAACCCCAGATCGTTATTTGGTATTCTTTGAGACGGGACGGACGGACCGATCGGCCGGGAACTGTGTGGGAAGATGGCTCAATCAGTGTTTCATGAGAAAAGAAACATTTAAATGTCCCTTCCTTTCTTTCCTTCTCCCTTTCTTTCTTTCTTTCTTTTGCTTTCTTTTTTTCTTTCAAGAAACATCTGACATTATCTGATCGCGGGATGAAAGAAAAAAAATGAACGAATCATCCATCCATCCATCCATCCATCCATCCATCTAGCCATCATCCATGTCTATCCATCTACCATCCATCTACCATCCATCCATCTATCATCCATCTATCCATCCATCTGTCATCTATCTATCTACATGGACTGCACATCCATCCGTCATCCATCCATCCATGTCTATCCATCTACCATCCATCTATCCATCCATCCATCTATCCATCCATATGTCTATCCATCTACCCATACATCTATCCATCCATCCATTTATCCATCCATCCATATGTCTATCCATCTACCCATACATCTATCCATCCATCCATCTATCCATCCATCATCAGCCATCCTTTTGTCAATCGATCTATCATCAATATATCCATGTACTGCACATCTATCCATCATCCATTCATCCATATGTCTATCCATCTACCATCCATCCATCCATCTATCCATTCATCAATCATCTATCATCCATCTATCCATCCATCCATCCATCCATCCATCCATCTAGCCATCATCCATGTCTATCAATCTACCATCCATCTATCCATCCATCCATCTATCCATCCATCCATCCATCTATCCATCCATCCATCCATCATCCATCCATCCATATGTCTATCCATCTACCATCCATCTATCCATCTACCATCCATCTATCCATCCATCCATCTACCTATCCACAAATCCATCTATCCATCCATCCATATGTCTATCCATCTACCCATACATCTATCCATCCGTCCATCTATTCATATGTCTACCTATCCACCCATCCATCTATCATCCATCCATATGTCTATCCATCTACCCATACATTTATCCATCCATCCATCTATCTATTCATCAATCATCTATCATCCATATATCCATTCATCAATCATCTATCATCCATCTATCCATCCATCCATCCATCTATCCATCTACTCATCCATCCATATGTCTATCCATCTACCATCCATCTATCCACCCGTCCATCTATCCATCCATCAATCATCCATCTGTTATCTATCTATCATCTATATATACTTGTACTGCACATCTATCCATCCATCCATCCATCTATCCATTCATCAATCATCTATCATCCATCTATCCATCCATCCATCCATCCATCCACCCATCCATCTAGCCATCATCCATGTCTATCAATCTACCATCCATCTATCCATCCATCTATCCATCTATCCATCTACTCATCCATCCATATGTCTATCCATCTACCATCCATCTATCCACCCGTCCATCTATCCATCCATCAATCATCCATCTGTTATCTATCTATCATCTATATATACTTGTACTGCACATCCATCCATTCATCCATATGTCAATCCATCCAGCATCCATCTCTCCATCCATCTATCCATTCATCTATCATCCATCTATCCCACATCATCCACCCATCTATCCATTCATCAATCATCAATCATCCATCTATCCATCCATCCATCCATCCATCCTCAAATGGTCAACAATGAAAGGAGGTGGAACATGAAAATCAATGTTTTCAGGATTCAACGGGCAGAGTTTCACCATACGTGTTTTTTTGGATATGGACTGACTGTGTGTTTGGGTCCGTCCAGCTCTGCTCTGCTGCTCTGCCAGTGTCCTGGCGAGTACACTCATGGTGCTCTGCAGCCAAACCACACACACAGATTTCAGTCTGAACTCCCAGAATGCACTGGCACTGGATCCATCCCAGTGCTGGCCGGGAGAACACGAACCTCTCAAACTATAGTGGATATATAGGATTTCATACAGAGAGAAAAACAGGAATATGCTGGAATGGATGGATAGAACAATATTAAAGGCTAAAACGATCAGTTTGTTCTGAGAAATGTTTACCAACACGACCACTTTGTTCACAATAGCTGCTCATTGGAACACAGGTTTATTTTTATTGCATATTTGTTTTTTATTGTATATTGCCGAGTTGTCATTATTCATTGTTTTTTTTATTGTATTTATTTGTATTGTTTATAGGTTTATTTTTATAGGTTTATTGTATATTGCCATTTTTTTCAATCTTCTAGTTAATTTTTAGGTTTGTTGTTTCTATCTACAGTATCCAAACAGCATCTGCTCAGAACAGCGTGTGTAAAAAGACAAAAACTACATAGATAAAGTCTATTTTTTCATTTTCTCAGTCACTAATAATATTAGTGACTGAGAAAATTAAAAAATATATACATAGCGGGGGTGCCTACAGAATATAATAGAGGTGAAACAGTTCATCAGTTAATGGAATCAATTGATCAAATCACATTTTAATATCTCAATAATTGGTTAACCAATGTATCGTGTGAATAAAAGACTATGCCATTTAAAGCTTGGCAATGCATATCATTCCATATTATTAAATGACAATAACTGTAGATACTATATATATTTATAATAAGGCTTTAGTTGAAAAAATGGCCAACCTATCCTTCAACCAATTTCAAGCCCTTTCGGAGTTCAGATATTGCAAAGATAAGAACTGTAAAATAATCATCAGTAGCAGCATGAATACGGGAAGAGAAGGACATCTAACTCCCTGCAACATTCTACTGCGGAGCATAAGCATAAGAATATGAAATCTGATATGATAGATGAGCGACAGCTAGAGGATATGAAAACAACCTAATGCAAGGATATTACACACACACACACACACACACACACACACACACACACACACACAGACACACACACACACACACACACTTGTATATATCCACACATACATAGATATATAAAACTAAGTCACTATTGAGAGCCGGTTGTTTCATGTCTTCAAAGAGAACAGTGTCTTTAGCAAAACACTTTGATGATGCCATCACCTGTCATCATCCAACTGAAACCTGGGAATTCAAGCACAATCCCCCTAAGTCAAACCACACAGGGCCAATGAGGTCAAAGGTCATAGGTCATAGGAGCAGTAACTGTATGGTGATTTATACTGCTGAAGATTCTTATATAGGACTATCGATCATATGCTTATATACAATTACCAAAACAATTTACTTATTGTTTTCCATAAATAATAATCAGCAATAACAATAAATAATAATAATAATTATTATTTTTATTATTGTTATTATTATTATTATCATCATCATTGTTGTTGTCATGTAAATCTCTGTCATCTATGTAAATAATAAATGTAAACATCGGTACCAGATTGGCATTATTATAAAATAAAAGCCCCATGAACGAGTGCAATGAATATTATTTCAAAATACAGATGTACTCTAATCAATATCTACATCAACATTTAAACAGTGTATAGTTTAATTATGCCATATTTTACTGATCCAGCCATGGAGTGGTGATCATCAGGCTGTTGCCATGCTGGTTACTGACGTGTTAGAAATAAGAGGTAATATGAAATCCCGCGCAGTACGCTTTACAATATATATTTATTTTTTACATCTTCCATCTTGACTAAAGCTTCTTTGCGCAGAGCATTTCCCCCGTCTCATTGTCAGGGTTTATCTTACACCTGCAGGGCAGAAATCCCTTCGACATCCTAAATTTTAAACATCGTGGGTGTCAGCGTGGATTCTCACTTTGCTGCTGAATAATTGGCCTTGCAGCCGCATCCGACCAAGGCCCGTCTGCACACACTGGAACGGTCAGCACACCGCCAGTGGATCATCCAACCTGGATTATCTTTTGCAGATGTTTATATTTTACCCAAATGCAGAGGCAGCGGCCCCCAGTCGTCTCCATTACCGCCCCGACTAACGACTACCACGACAAATTGCTGGCAGATGAAAACGCTCTTGGCTCAATGAACAGATTGTGATTGTGATGCAGTGAGTTACGTTGAAGTGTTGAAGTCCCAATAATAGATCATTCTGTATATTTGCAGATCAATACCAGCTGAGAGCATCGCTGAAGGCTTATGTCCCGTCCCCCCCATCCAATAATTTCCAATGTGAGCCATAGTACTGCAGCACCTTCTCTGGCGTCATGGCAGACGGCAACTTGTTACAGAGGCCGAACCTCAACAACCTCCAGAGGAACGGGTGGAGCCCAGGTCATGTAGCGCAGCAAACAGGGTTATTTAAGGTTATTTATTATTCCGAACGCACTCATTCATCGCTTGTTCTGAATAAAATATGAACCTCACGCTGCATCGATACTCGATAATTAATTTAACGTGAAGAGGTCAAAGCAGATTGTGGCAAACAGCAAAAAAAGAAACAAATGGCATGACAAGACCTTACTCCTTTTTTTTTTTTTTTTTTAACAGTGGAATACCAGGAAAGGGGGCTGATATGTCTGGAAACATATTTTTCCGCCTGTTGCGTAACCCGTCCTGATCGGGGCCAGACTGACGTCAAACTGATAAAGTGCGGTGGGGAGGTGGTATCTGGTATGTATCTGCACCCTTAACAGTAAAATGCATCAGCTGCCGTTTAATACCGGAGGATTTAAACATTTACGAGGCATTCCCTTTTGTGTATCGCCAATGACGGTATGCTATCTGATTTCAGACCACGATATCAAGCGGCCAAACAATACGGGGAGCAGCGTTCCCAAAACTTTTTTCTGACACAGCACAATTTTATACAATGAAATAATCCCACAGCACTATCCCACTATCCTGTTGAGCACTAGAAATGTCACAAAACCACAGAATTGTGGTTTATGGTCAGTGATGAAAGACACATGGACGATTCGGTCGTATTGAACAAATCTTGTAAATGACTCGGGAGCCAGGCGTCACTCTGGCAAAAGAGTGAATGTTTGTCTCACAAACTTAAAATAACTGAGGACTGAATCAAAGTCCAAGGAAAAAGACCAAAGTTCTATGAATTTGGCATAATTAATATTTGACGTGACTGATTTAAACCTGAACCTGGGATGCAGGGGGAACAATGCAGATTGCGTGCTGGTCTGGTGGATCAACCGACCGACCCTTCCACCGGGTTTTCAGTGGGAGGTACTGGCTGGGAGTACCAGGTACCAGGGGCACTGCTCAACTTGACCGATCAATTTCCAAAATGCTGGTCCACAGGATCACCAGACTGAGCCTCAGAGATACAGGAGGGAAGGGATAACTTGGATCAATTCATCAACAAAATCAAATGAACAAATGAGTTCCAGAGGACGACTCTTTACTCTTTACCGAGTGTCTCGTCAAGAACCGAATCCCAAAAAAAAGAGTGGAACCTTTCGTCACTGCTAATAGTTCTCACTTTCAGAGTGAAACTTGAGCTTGTTCTGATGAAAGCAAAGCTGGAACTGGAACTCAAGAAATAGATGCATTTGTGGATCTTTGCCATTTTGATCTTGCAACAGAAGAGCTAGTTTCCATTATTATTATTATTTTTTTTTTTTTAAGTGGAATTTGAAAAGATTTCTCACAGCAGAGCTGGTTCAGGCTGAGACATGGTGTGGGGAGCTTGTTTCGGAGGAACTCCAAACAGAACCGACAAGTCGGAAAATGGAACAACTCGTTTTACTAAGTGAGTCGTCAAGAACCGAATCTTAAAAAAAGGTTGAACCTTTCACCTGGACTAATAGTCCGAATAGTCTAATCACAATACTATTGAGCTTGTTCTGACAAACTATTCCAGCTGATATTCCATCTGGAACCGATGAAACAGATGAATTAGCGTAGCCTTGGAATTTTTGATCTTGCAACACATTACTTTTCACTTGGCAAGTCACCTCTCATGGCAGAACGGTTGGAAAACGCTGACGTAGGGAAGTGTCTGGGCGGCCGCAGGAGCTATATCCACTGTTTTTGTTTTTTTTCGCCTCTGGGCCTTTACTTAAAGGTGCATGGGCTGAGCTGTTTCATGTGGATCTTCCCAATGAGGGCCAGCGCACGGCGGTAAAGCGCTCCATTGATTTTTCGCCTCACAACGCCTAAACCGTATCGGCAAGGCTGGACGATAAAAGCTCCTCGGCTGGTTGTGAGCCCCCCTTCCTGGCGGCTCGCATCATGGCCAAAACGCATCTTTGTTATTGATTTTGTTTGTACAGAAAAGGGTATTGTAGTATTACAGTATATTATATTACAGTAGAACTACATCCATGTTGAAAAAGGCAGTCAAGTCCAGCAGCAGAATTGAGCATAAAAAAAATTCTTCTCACATACATACACTTCAGCCTAAATATTTTTGGGCTTTTTTCACAAAATATCTAATCTAATCTAATATCACAACTTTGTTCCCCCCAATATTAAAAGATTTAAAAAATTCCTACCGTACTGTGTCTAAAAGCCTGCCTCTTTAAAAGAGCAAACGCAAATACTACATACCAAATTTTTTGGGGAGAATTTAACTTCAAACAATCACATTAGAAGTATAGTAATAAAAGTATTAACAATAATAATAATAATAATAATAATAATAATAATAATAACAATAATAATAATAATTATTATTACTATTATTATAAATAAATTAAAAAAAAAAATATATATATATATAATAACAATAATAATAATAATAATAATAATAATAATAATAATAATAATAATAATAATAATAATAATAAATAGTAATAATAAAAAGACCCACAATGGCTATAGGACGACATTAATTTTAATTAATTTATCATCTATTTATTATTTTTATTAATAGTTATTATTATTTATACCATAATAAGTCAAAAGGGCAGGACAGACAATAGAATGTTTAAATAAAAATAAAAATAAAAAATATAAATAAAAAATGGAGGACGAGGCCCTGTGTGTTCCAATGGACAGGGTTTTAATATCCCCGGCCCAGACAGCGCTGCTCTGCCAAGGAAAACACACGGAGGCCTCCCGCTCCCAAAAAAACAGCCTCTCTCAGTCCCAAACTTCTTAAGGAGCGAGGGAGGGGGAAAAAAAGAAAAAAGCGGGCTGAAAAGAGGGCTGGATTGAGGAGGCAGGACACACTGGCACCTTTCACCCGGCGTGTTGTTCAAAGGTGTGTTTGCTTTTTGGAAATGTGTGCAAACCTTCGTCATCGTCGGCTTTTTCGGCCATTTTCATCCTTTAAAGGAACATTAAAGAAGGGGGGATACACACAAGTTCATTTGTAGAGAGGTCGAAAGAGAGAAAGAGGGAGAGAAAGAGGGAGAGAGAGGGAAAAGATTGAGTCTGGAATTGGCCATTTTGAATGAACTTTGTATTTAAAACAATCCAGTGGTTCATTTAAAACGCTGAAAACCCGTTATAATCTCATTTCTTTCACTTTTTGCACTTTTGATTGAGAAAATCCACATTGAAAACACTAATAATTTAGTAATAACTAATACCTACTCATCCATTGTTATCCATCTGTATATTCAACTTTGTTTTTTTTGGGGAAAATGTATATTTGGCTATTTCTATTTTATTTGTTTGCCTATTTTTGTATATTTGGCAATTTCTATGTCTTTGTCCTTTTTAGTTTTTGAATTGCCTATTTTTTTGTTTATTTGGCTATTTTTGTTCTTTATTTGGCTATTTCTTGTATGTTTGGGTATTTTTATTTTATTTATAAATTTTATTCAGCTATTTCTTGGAAATTATTTGGTATTTATTTGGCAATTTCTTATATATATATATATATATTCTTATATATAATGCACCTGGCCAGATAAACAGATTGTGATTGTGATATCTATCCTATGTGTGATTGTACTGTAATTAATAACATCTCACAAAACGTTCACAAAACGCAGATTCCTCCCAAAATCCCGTTTAAACACAACTTAAAAAAAAAAAAAAAAAAAAAAGAAAATCCTTGACTCAACCAAACACAAAACGAGAGTGAAGCATAAAATCACAAAACCGAGGAGGGTCAAACAGGGAACCAAACTCCTTCCATTTCAATTTAAAAAAAAAAAGATTAAAATAAAAATAAACAAAAAACACGGGACAATTTAACCCCCGTTGGGTTCCAGCGTGTTTTTGGGGGTCCGCCGCTGCTCCCACCAGAGCAAACATTTACCCAGCGAGCGGTGGAGCAGCGGGTTGGACCCGAAATAAAAACTCAATGTCCGTCTTGTGAGGAGGGGGCGGTTTATATCCTTTATATACGGTAGGAGGTCACGATTAAAAATGTTTCAACACATGAATGTGAAAAAATAAAAAACGGCTCTGGGGTCAACACGGGGCTTCAAGGAATAAACCAAAAAGGATCCTTACTTTGGTCTCTCTCTCTCTCTCTCACGTTCACCTTAAAGAAACCTTAAATCTAACCTTTGAATTTTCCTTGGGACGTCTCTCTCAATTCGCCTCAATGAGCTTTATTGACCTGGGGGAAGCTACGTTTGCTCTGCCAGAGCAAATGGAAATACAAAAAAAGAAAAATAACACGTTCAATTTGATCAGGAACGTTTAAAGTTGCAGTGAATATATTGTAAAATATATTTTAAAAAATAGAAAAATGTAAGCATTGCTGTTAAATAATTAATAACTCCAGTATAAATATTCTGTATATGCACATCTCCGCCCCTCTATACACACACAGATAGGTATAGATAACCTACTGTATAATTACAACAGATTGTTTTCCCCCCCTCTTTCTCTCCCTCTCTCATCTCTCTCACCCCTCTCTTCACATCTCTCCGTCTGCCCCCCCCCCTCCTTCCATCTCTTCTTCTCAGCATTTATCTCACTCTTCTCTCCCTCGCTCCTCCTCTCAGATGTGCCAGAGGCTGTAGACGTCCATGTTGCCTTTCAATGTCTCCGAGGCTGCGGAGCACACGTCGCCTTTAGCTTTTGTCCGTGAGCTTTAGCATATCTCACCCCCTTCCACCCGCCCTCACCCCCCCCGTTCCCTCGCTCCGTCGCTTTTGGTGAAGCTCAGATATCCTGGGCATCTCCTCAGAGCCAGAGCGACCTCCGGGGCTGAGTGACTGTTTCACAATCTATAGAGCGTTAAATGGTTTAAATGGGTTAGAGGGTTTAGACTGGTTGTGGTTGTTTTTTTGGGGAACTGATCCTTTCAGTTAGTGAGTTAGTTATTTTTAAGGTCGCATTCTGAGCACTGTTCACACATGTATATGTGTGTGTGTGTGTGTGTGTGTGTGTGTGTGTGTGTGTGTGTGTGTGTGGATGTGGGCTGTGCAAATGACAAAATATAATTAACTCTGAACAGTTTCCAGTGCTTTTGGTATTGGGCGGTTTCAGCAAATCATTACACATTCCATTTTGATTTTGTACAGTGAATAAAATAGACCACCAAAGACTGACTAAAGACAGACAAGAAGAAGGACCAAAGATGGACCAGAAGACGGACCAAAGATAGACCAGAGAACAGACTGAAGAAGGACTAAAGACAGAGCAGAAGATGGACAAAAGTCGCATCAAATCTCTGTCGCAATGTAGCTGAATGTTATTCTCCCTTGTAAGTCGCTTTGGATAAAAGCGTCTGCCAAATGACTAAATGTAATGTAAATGTAAAAGATGGACCAGAAGACCGACAAAAAATGGACTAAAGACAGACCAGAAGACAGACCAGAAGACAAACCAAGGACGTAATAAAGATGGACAAAGATGGAACAGAAGACAGACTAAAGATGTAATAAAGATGGACAAAAGATGGAACAGAAGACAGACTAAAGACGGACTAAAGATGGACCAGAAGACGAACTAAAGACTAAAGATGGACTAAATAAAGACCCTAAGATTACCAGAAGACAGACTAAAGACGCACTAAAGATGGACTAAAGATGTAACAGAAGACGAACTAAAGACAAACCAAAGATTGACTAAAGATGGAACAGAAGACGAACTAAAGACAAACTAAAGATGGACTAAATAAAGACCCTAAGATTAACAGAAGACAGACTAAAGACGCACTAAAGATGGACTAAAGATGGAAAAGAAGACGAACTAAAGACAAACTAAAGACGGACTAAAGATGGAACAGAAGACAAACTAAAGACAAACTAAAGATGGACTAAAGATGGAACAGAAGACGAACTAAAGACAAACTAAAGATGGACTAAAGATGGAACAGAAGACGAACTAAAGACAAACTAAAGATGGACTAAAGATGGAACAGAAGACGAACTAAAGACGCACTAAAGATGGACCAGAAGAAAGACTAAATAAAGACTAAAGATGGACCAGAAGACAGACTAAAAAAACTCTAAAGATGGACCAGAAGACGGACAAAAGATGGACCAGAAGATGGACTAAAGTTGGACAAGAAGATAGACTAAAGTGGGACTAAAGATGGACAAGAAGACGAACTAAAGATGGACCAGATGACAGACTAAAGAAGTACTACAGACAGACCAGAGGACAGACTTAAAAGAGGACTAAAGATGGACCAGAAGACAGACTTAATAAAGACTAAAGATGGAGCAGGAGACGGACTAAAGATGGAGCAGAAGACAGACTAAAGATGGAGCACAAGTCAGACTAAAAACAGACTACAGACGGACTAAGACTGGACCAGAAGACGCACCACAAGACGGACTAAAGATGGACCAAAGATGGACCAGAAGACGAACCAGAAGACGGACTAAAGATGGAGCGAGAGAGAGGCAAACACATTTTCCGTCCAAAAAAGGCTTTGAAAAGAAAGGAAGAAAGAAGAGAAATAGCTGCTCTGGTGGATTTTTAGATGTGGATTTCCATACTCTGCCATTAATTCCACTGAAGGGCTGAACAAGGGGGTCAGAAAAGGGTCAGAGATTTCAAAGAGACCATCGTGAGAATTTTCGAGGCCTATGCACATCAGGGTGAAAAACAGGAAAATTACATGCAATCAAGGGTGTGAGCTGCAAAAAAAAAAAAATAATAATAACACGCTTTTTGAAAAGGTGGATAATGTTTCATATCAGAGGATTAGGGTCGTTTATTTGTTTTATCTACCGGGACGACTGATCTCCAAAGAGGAGCCGAGTGTAGACACATGAAAGGGAAAATTGTTCCTTCTACTTGAAATATTAAAAAACATATATATCGCAAAAAAGCCACAAAGGTATCGCAAACTCTCTCTCGCTCTCTCACACACATACGCACGCACGCACGCACACACACACAGAATTGTTTAAAGTAGAGAGAGGAGGAGGAGGAAACAAGAATAAAAGGTATACATTTCAAAAGCTTTCTTTCAGCGCATCTTAACTCTGACTACGCTGAGCTATGACATGCATGGAGGGGACGGAGGGAGGCAGGGGGAGCGAAATAAACGGTAAAATGTTTGAGAAACAGACAAGAAAACTCAAGAGTTCCTCTTGTGGGGGATCTGGGCGCTGGGGCTTTCCGGGGGGGGATCCTGTGAAGACGGGCCAGAAGACGGACTCAAGACAGACTGGACCAGAAGATGAACCAGAAGATGCACTAATGACAGAATAAAGATGTACCAAAGACAGACTTGAGGCTGGACCAGAAGACAGACGAAAGACGTATTAAGCCGGAGCAGGAGATAGACGAAACATGGACTAAAGCTGAACCAGAACACAGACTAAAGTCGGGCGATAGAGGAACTAGAAGACAGACTAAACCTGCCCCAGAAAACAGACTAAAGTCGGACTTAAGAGCGTCCTTTTCATTCATTAAGAACCAAGGTTCTGTATGTAGTCCACATGTTCTCCCCACATCCATGTGGGTTTTCCTCCAGGTGCTCCGGCTTCCCCCTACCCCAAAGACACTCCTGCCGATACCCCTGAGCAAAGCACGGTTCAACATCTGGAGTTGGTCCCCGGGCCCCGCTACGTGGCAGCCCACTGCTCCTCGATATGTGAGATACTGGGACGGGGTAAATGCAGAGACAGAACTACCTCAGAGGGATGAATAAAGTATATAAAAACATAAAGCCCCTGATCGACAGTATTCCACTGTGGGGTCTACAAGGTCTCACAGTGGCTCTCAGGCTCAGTGGGCTCCATTAGACCTGAATGGGCCCCGTGGGAGCACTGGGAGGTCTGGGAGCACTGGTGTGAGGTTGGACTGGCCATTACTGTTTGCTCTCTAAACTGGCTTGGAATGCTGCAACCCCAACAACTAGATTCTTTATCCAGGTCCCAGCCTCCAGTTAGGGAGGATGACAGAGTCCAGAGCTCAAACCACATTTTTCAAGGAGCGCTTTCCTGGATCAATCAATCAATTTAAAAGATTCGGCTGCCTCTGCTCACACGGGTCAACTCCCAAAGACTGAAAAATAAGGGTTTTGGTTAAAAAAACACACTTGTACGCAATGTGCCATCACAGCGCTAGGATAAAGAACAAGCTTACAACTTTGTTGGATTTCTCTTGATTAAATGCAACTTGGAGGTTTTGCTGACGCCATGTATCCCACTGTCAGTGCCTCCATCTTTAGTGCTTTAGTTCAAACTAATAGAGCGCTCCGTCTTGTCAGTGTCTTGGCCAGTGGCGTTCGCCCACTCGGGTCAGAGCAGATTACCATGCCTCACCTCCCGTGGAGGTTATCTGGCTGATAAGCAGCATGGCGGCTCTCAGTAAAGGCTTCCAGACAGGGCTGGCTATAATTAGGGAGCCAGTAAAACACACACCTAGACCAAGCCAGGGACCAGTACTCCACTTCAAAGACCTCCATCTCCTCCACCTCCTCCACCTCCTCCACCTCACACTCTTTCTGCAGAGACTCCGGGCTGAGCCACCGTTTGATCTATACTGTACTTCATGCATGCACATATACAATCTTTCGTACTCTAATTTCTTATTGCTTTGAATTATGATTTCGAGCATGAGAATAACCAGTATTTATGTAGACATTATATGGTATAGTATAGTTTAGTACAGTATTTCATTTCATTCATATACTATAACATAGTATAGTATAGTATAGTATAGTATAGTATAGAATGATGCAGTATAGCATTTCATGGAATGGTATGGTATTTCATAGCATAGTATAGAGTACAGTATGGTATTGTATGGTACAGCATAGAATTTCAAAGTATCTGGTGATATGGCATAGCATAGTATAGTATTTCACAGTATAGTATAGGGGCAGTAGGTCAGTTAGGTAAAGCGTTTCATTGTATAGTATAGTGCAGTATGTTATAGTCTTTCATTGTATAGTATAGTATTTCATAGTATGGTATGGTATAGTGTTTCACAGTATAGTATAGGGGCAGCAGGTCAGTATGGTATAGCTTTTCATTTTATAGTATAGCATATTACAGTATGATATAGTGTTTCATTGTATAGTATAGTATTTCATATTATGGTATAGTATATATATCACAGTATAGTATAGGGGCAGTAGGTTAGTATTGTATAGTGTTTCATTCTCTAGGATAGTACAATATGATATTGTGTTTTGTTGTATAGTATAGTGCAGTATGATATAGTATAATATTTCACAGTATAATATAGGAGCAGTAGCTCAATATGGTATAGCGTTCCATCGTATAGTATAGTGCAGTATGGTATAGTATTCACAGTATAATGAAGGGGCTGTAGTGCAGTTGGTATAGTGTTTCATTGTATAGGATAGTGCCGCATGGTATAAGAGCCTTTCATTGCTCTATGTGCTTACAGCCACATCAGTACACAAAGCTCAAGCACACTCTCACATTAAATCACTAAATAACAACAATGTTCCAGACGAGCAAGACAGAGAGCAACCACCTTGAAAACTAACGTGTGAACCAACATTCTCAAATTCTACTCAACAAGCAGTCAATGTCTGTCACCGCGAACACAGACGGAGAGAAGCACAAAACAGAATTTCACGTCTCAACCAAAGACTCACGAAATGGTCAAGCGTAAAAAATAATCTATATTTCTTTTCACAAGTCATGTGTACATGCACACAATGTGTCTTTTTTATGTGGAAATGTCTCTGGGTGGGCTTTTCATTTTGCCCGGCAGGGTTCCTGCTGACGCACCTCCACAGATAAATTTGTCATTCATTAACAAGTCAAGACTGGGAGCTGACTTGTGCACGGAGGAAGTGGAGGGAACATGTCTGAGATGGGAAACCTCATTTAACGGACGCCTTTAGATTGAAGCTGGGATAAAAAAAATAGTTGGAAGGTAAAAATATAAAGTTTGTTTGTTTTTTTTGTTTTTTGGTTTCTCAAGCTGATTAGAGGTTAAGGTGCATACGGTACAGCAGGGCAGTAACTCATTAAAATAACTGGAGATATAACTCGTTTCAACACAACACATTTCCAGCCGCCACACAACCGAGAAGCTTTTACAGGTAATGCCATTGAAAAAGCAATTGAAACACTTTTCAAAATTCCTATTTCTGACCTAAGGTTTTTGTAAAAGCATCACACTCAAACTTTGGGATGCCTAAAATACTTTTTAGGCAATCCTTCAGATTTTTTTTATCATTTGAGGGTAATGCCATTAAAAAAAAAAAAAACCTTCAAAATAACTATTTCTGATAAAAAAAGGTTTTAACAGCCCAGTTTATGGAATATTTAAACAAATTAAAAGCAGGATAAACGTTTTTTTTCCATATTAAAAGCAGTGTAAATATTTTTCATTTCAAAAGCAGGGTGAATATTTTTCATTTCAAAAGCTGGGTGAACATTGTTCCAATTAAACCTTTTAAAACTGCGCGATGTCATTTGAATACCATCACAGGAACCTCTGATGTTATGTCTTCATAAACGCTGAATTCCACCGCTTCTCTTCCACTCACTTGCCACGGAGGTCGAAGACCAAGAAAATCGCAAAGTAATTAACAAATTAAAAGTAATTAACAAAATAATTTGAATAACCCCGGTTGGACCTACTAAGATCACTTTGAGTTCCACTGAATACATGGCATTATATCCTCGGCAGTATTTGTATTTGTACAATAACACTAACTACTAACTGAACTATTTTGATTAATGAATACGAAAATATCCCTGGAAGAGGTCAAGGATCCTTTTTTACCGCCGTGTAAGCATGTGAGGAAAAAAAATAGAAATCTGAATTCTGCAGACCTTGAGATGTTAATCTAAATCTGGGAATCAGGAAGGTGCTCATCTGGAACCGGCTGACTCATATTCCAAAACAAAAGCGTTTGGGCGCCTAAGTCTCTGCAACGGATGGACGGGCGCGTCTCTCCGTCGCTTTTCTAGGAAGTTGTGAATGAATTTTTGTCGTTGTTGTTGTTGTTGTTGTTGTTTTTTTTTACTACGCAGCACTTCCTACGACCTCAATGTTTTTCCAGCTGCCGCCTTTTAAGGCCTCTGACTGGAAGCGGAACACTCTTCCCTTCAGTTCCTGCTCGCTGGTGTGTAAAAAACCCCAAAAAAGGGCCAAGGCTGTTATTTTTTCTGTCCGTGCGCCGCCGCCTTATTATCGGGAGCGGCTGACTGTGAAACGTGAAAAGAATAAAAGTCAACTTCTGCAGAGAAACTCGTCCTGCAGTGTCCTCCGGAACCAACCCTGGGGATTATGAGCGACTCCTGGCAAAACAAACCTCCAAACGCCCCGGGAGAAAAAAAAATCAAAACTCGCCGCAGCTTCGCATTCATCGTTCACGCTTGTTCAACCCTCACGCCCCTCAGTGGAGCGTCCGAACTTTAAGTGGCTGCAACGGGATGACCGGCAGGTGCCTCGGTGGGGGATTTTGGGGGTGTCGGGGTCAGTGTCAGGGTTTGTTTTTCTCGGTGCAGCTGCGATGGGCAAACTGCTCCACTACATCCATACAAACTTCAGGTATTTCCAATCCCTCAGCTGATTATTAGAACGTAACTTCCCCATATTAAACAGATCTTAACGGCCGCACCCGGTTCACCGCTCCACCCGCGCGGCCGCCTGGCGCGCCGCGGCACTCAGATGACGATGATGAGGCAGGCTACGTTGAACGCCAGTATTGACTCTTTCTTTTGCGTTGGCTTTTGTTTCATTTCAAGGTTTAATGCGTTGAGCGGTGGGTCCGGTCTTCAGCCGGTCTTAGCCGAGAGCTTTCGGCCCCGGACCGGTCCCACGATTACTGCTCAAGTGGTTTACGAGTGTGGTGGGGAGGATCGGGCTTCAGACTGTTGTCTCGCACAAAGGGGAATTTCGCGTTTAATGCCGGGAGGGAAGAAAACTACCGCGTTGGCAGGGAGCGAGCAATGGACAGGCACTCACCCGTAACAAACCAGCCGCACAAAAGCTACGGCGTCCATCAACTTGAGGAATATCTCGAGTACAACGCGCACTTAAAATGCCAGCCGCCCATGTAAAAAAAGGCTCGTCCCTGGAGTTATGGACGTCTTAGCACCCTGACATTGATTGGCTGATAAGGTCACATCACATATCGGAATGAAAAAGGCTTACCAGTCCGTCGCAGTTGTTAATGGCGACCGAGGCCCCGGGAACATCCGTGATATCCCCGATGAAGGTGCAGTCCGTCTTGAGGAGCTCGCGGCGCAGTATCCTCTCCCTGCCGCCGCCGCCGTCGTCGGGTTCCGTCTGGTTGGCGGCCACTCCCGCCTCGTCGCCCGCGCTGTCGTTGTGGGCGCCCGGGACCTCGTCGTGCCACTCCACCATGGCCCCCGGCGCCACCAGCCTGTCGTTGGAGCGCAGGCGGAGGTGGAACTCCTTCCCGAAGGCGGTGATGTTGAAGAAGAGCCGCTGCTCGGGCCCGCCACTGCCGGGGGACGCCTCCCGCTTGACGCGCTGCTTGTGGCTGGCGGACAGCAGGTGGGACAGGAAGTGGCCCTGCGAGTCGGTGCTGAAGGGCGTCACCAGGCCGTACTCCTTCAGTCGGCGCCGAAGGACGCCTGTTTGGAGGACACACCGGCGAGACGGGCGACGGATGATCAGTACGTGGCCAAGACACCATGAGGATTTACACGACCGCATGCCGATGACAGTGAGCTATCACCGAGGGAGGGGTGATAAGTCAATACAAGAGCGACATCGTGACGAGAGACTAGCTGTGGTCTGGGATTTTGGTTAGCACATAGTAATATGGTGAAATAGCTAAATGTTGTGTTTAAGGCTGCGTACCAGTAAAGTCCTTTTCCGAGCTTCATAGGCTGTTCTAATCAGCGCTCTAATCTGCCGGGTTTGGTCTTCATATCCACATTACTAAAAGGCTTGGGCCAATACTCGATAACATATTCCATAATAATCTCGATAGCCGCGATCATATGCGATATATGCGCGGACGGTCCAGTGATTAACTTGTGGCTCCAGGTTATTACCTGCATTACTAAAATATATGATATTATAAAATATTAATATAATATAATATTATTAAAAAAAAAAGATTTTTAATAATTGTCTTACAGAGCTGTCAAGTCTCGAGATTCGACCGTGAGACTCACATATCAACCGGTTCACAGGCTCGCACCTCGTATTTCTCACACTGAGAATCCCACTGTTCTCACCATTTCGCCAAAGGAAAAACAAATTGTTATATATTTATTGTTATTGAATGAAACCTAAAAAGCCATGAGGGCAACCGTGCGTAACGGGGGCACCTCCCCGTCACTCTTTTTACGCTGTGATGGATTATTGAGCCTCCTGCCCTGTTGCTCTCACATCTCATCGCTGGGTGAACGGTGAATAGTTTAACAGTTCAGCTCGGCAGCACGAGGCAGTTTATGGCCCCTGAAACGGGTCCTCGGTTCAAAGGGAAGTTTCGGCGCATGTTGGGCTCCTTTACCGCACGTGAGCAGTTTTTAAATGTTTATAGACGGACGAGGGGGGGGTAAAGGTGGAACATGAATATAGGCACCTTGTAATTTGTGCCTAAGGTTTTGATTACAAGACATTCGGAGAACAGGTGGTATTGTTAAACACTAGAATTACATCTCTGGGAGAAATTATACACTTTGACAAATGACATGTGTGTGTGTATGTGTGTATGTGTGTGTGTGTGTGTGTGTGTGTGTGTGTGTGTGTGTGTGTGTGTGTGTGTGTGTGTGTGTGTGTGTGTGTGTGTGTGTATGTGTGTGTGTGTGTGTGTGTGTGTGCGTGTGCGTGTACGTGTGCGTGTGCTCGCGTGCGCGCTCTGCAGGCATCCTCAAATTAAAAAAAATGATTTTGTCGAGCAAATAATTCAGCAGCAACCATCACTGTAATGGCCCGTAACGTCGGAATAAGGATTGCAGTCGCTACGACCTTGTTGGGAAGGTTATATAAATACCAGGGGAAAGAAACGTTCAAGCCCTGGGTCAAAACCCCCAAAAATGTAAAAATAAAAAAATAAAACACAGGGCTTCTGGTTTTAACCTGTGCAATGGGTGAAAAAAAATATATATCAAAGGCCGCAAAAAAACCTGAAACTCTACTTTTTCCCTGTTTCTCAAAGGACCAATACCCAGTTATTACATGAAGTCAGAGGTTCCTTATTGACGCTGTACTGCGCTGTACTGCGCTGTACTGCACTGTACTACGGGGGCCATTCCAAGAGGGCTTTTATGTTTTCATCATCTTACACTGCTAATAGTGTCAAAGCTCAAAGCGTTTATGAAGTCGTGAAGGCGGGACGGCTAAAATACCACATCACAAAAGTTTTAGATTTGAATCGTTGAGAGGAAAAGCCAATGGTAAAAAGGGAACACTTTCAAAACTCCTCATTTCTGACCGGAGGGTCAAACAGCCCAGTTCACTGAACATTCTTTGAGTCGAGTGTCACACTCAAACTGCACGGTGAGTAAAATGCTATTACACCATTTTTTTTTTTTTTCACAATTTGAAAATATTTCCATTGAAAAGAAAAACATTTTCTCAATTCCTATCGCGAAATGAAGTTTTTAAATCTTCCAGTTCACTGAATATTATTCAAATTAAAAGTGTCACTCAAACTGCAAGGGTGCCTAAAATACTATATACTTACTTTATGCCATACACTAAGTGTTTCGAACCTCAGGGGATAAAGGAAGTTGTTAAGTCATGTTTTAATCTTGTTTGGCCCGATCCCCAAAAACTTAAGAGCCCACCACCACCACCACCGGTACCAAGCGTTGGCGGTGGAGGCGGGAGTTTTTTGGGGTGTTGAGCGACCACAGTTATAAACACAATTTGCAAATGGGAAAACCATTATTCCTGCAGATCCACGTGGAATGCACAGGAACCTCAGGCAGTGGGAAAAGGAAGGGGCTGAGTATTCGGGAAACAGGCACCAAAATGTTCTCAAAGTGGTGGGCGTGCTTTCATAGGAGGAGAGTGCTTTTTCTAAGGTACTTTGGAAAAACAAACTTCTCACAAAAAAGCTTTTAGAAATTCAATCTTAATTACATTTTAGAAAATTACATGAATTATCCAAATTGTTCTTGTTTATTTTGGTGGCATTGTTTTTATATTTCTTTTCTGTTAGTTTTCCTGTTGAATTTGTTGTTTATCATTAGGGTTCATTGTACCTCTTTTACCATTTTATTTATCCTTAAGTTCATATTTCTGGTTCAATGTAATTTCATTAGCAATTGTATTTTAACACATTTTTTACATTTTTTACTATTTTGATGTGAGCTGCTGTGGCACTCAAATTGATTTCATAACCCAGCGTGAAACAACAATCTGAGGCCAATTTTTGAGAAACTGAATTTGGCGTGAACCCAGATGTAGTGGAATCCGCCAAACACAAACAATACTATGATCTTATTTGAGGAATAATGCAAAGCCCTGCTCCAAGGTGACACCTCAAACTTTAATCCCAAGGTCGCTCCGTCAGGGGTGGAATCGATGTTTTCCAATTTCCACGTGCTACAAAGTTATAGCTTCCATCAGAGAGGTGATGTTTTTGCAATGTTTGTCTTCGTGTCTAGATCTGTCTGCGAAGTGTGAGGAGAAAAAAAAAAAAAAAAAAAAAAAAGGGGACGGGCCACAGATAGTTTTTTGATTCCAGTGTGGCTGCTTGCGTTCTCCTCGTCTTTGGAAACACATTTCTCTGTCGACCTCCATCACAAAAACCTCGTGTACATCTACCTAAATACCCAAATCAATATCTCTATATTCATATGTCTATCGATACATATGTCGATCTATATCTCTATATTCATATGTCTATCTATATCTCTGTATACATGTCTATCAATGTCTCTATATTCATAAGTCTATCTATATCTTTGTGTGTATCGATCAATATCTGGACCTACATCTCCATCTGTATACTGTATATATACAGTATATCCATATGTCTATCTATATCTTCATATACATATGTGCATCTATATCCCTTTATCCATATGTCTATCTATATCCCTATATCCATATGTCTATCTATATTTCTATATTCATATATCTATCTATATCTTTGTGTGGATCTATCTATATCTCTACCTATATCTCTATCTATCTATACTGTATAGCTTTACCTTTACTGCATCTTTATACAGAGAGATACCTATACAAATATATATATACTGTATATATAGCTGTATATCTTATATCCATGTCCATCTACAGTATATCTATTTGCCTATGTATACCTAACTATATCAATATATCTATATCCATATTTCTATATCTACCTATATGTCGATATCAATATCTATACTGTATCCATCTATCTTTATCAATCTATCTTTCTATATATATATATATATATCTTGATATCGCTCTCTCTCTCTCTCTCTCTCTCTCTCTCTCTCTCTACACATACACACACAGTATACAGTATATCCACCTATAAATGATTCTCAAAAAATAAAATAAATAAAGGGAAAAGTATAATGTACTTTGTATATTTAGGAACTATGGGTGAAACGTGTCAGGCTCAGTGACGTCTCGCTCCGAGCGATTAAAGCCGAGCTGAACCTCATGTTGTGTTATTACTCAGCAAAGTAAAATAAGAGTTTACGCGGGACATTACATAAGCACATTATCTGATACAGACACAAGCCTTCAAATACATGTCAGCTGTGAAAGTCTTTTTATTATATATATGAAAAATAAAATAATCTAAAAAAAATCTCTCTTCACGGCATAGGTCGCCTGCTTTACTCCATCTCGCATCTCGCATCTCTGCTTTCCTTCCGCACACACACAAAGCTCCCTCACAGGCTGCTGGAACCCTCCCTCCTCCATCCCTCCATCCCTCCCTCCTCCACCCCTCCCTCCTCCATCCCTTCACCCAGGTACAGTCGGACACGTGGGGGCGAGGAGAAGAGAGAGAGAGACGTGACCTTCTGGAGGCGTGTGCACGGACGGGCCCCCATCTCCGCGCGCCTTTCTCTCTATCCGTCCACCCCTCTATCTATCTGTCTCTCTCTCTCTCTCTCTCTCTCTCCCGCCCTCTATCCTTTTATCTCCTTCCCCGCCCCCCTCCCTCCCTCCCTCCCTCCCTCCCTCTCTCTCTATCAGAACCCCCTCTCGCTCGCTCCCTCCCTCTATCTGTCCTTCTCTCCCCCCTCTCTCTCCAGCCATCTTTCCCTCTCTCCCCCTCCCTCGCTCTCTCCCTATCTATCGATCTCTCTCCCTCTCACTCTCTGTCTCTCTCTCCCCTCCTCCAATCTCTCTCCCC
>NC_137203.1:8170713-8318213 GCF_960531495.2 Zeus faber
CTCCTCTAATAAACCCAGGACTGGCCCCGTGCTGACGTCACAGCCCCCCCTCCCCGTCCCAACACATGGAGGAGTGAGAGAAAAAAGAACACATGGTGGACGGGGGAGGCGGAGGAGGAGGAGGAGGAGTACTGCTACTACTACTACTACTACTACTACTAGTAGTAGATGAAGTGGTAGTACTAGCATCAGTGGGAATAGCAGTAGTACTACAGTTAGTAATAGCAGAAGTAAGTATAGGAGCAGTAGGAGTAGTAGTACTACTAGTATTAGGAGTAGTAGAAATGGTAGGAGTACTTGTAGCAGCATTAGTAGTAGTGGTAGGACTACTTGTAGTAGTAATTGTAGGAGTAGTAGTAATTGTACATGGAGTAGTAGTACTACTAGAAGTAGGAGTATTACTCATAGTAGTAATGATAGGAGTAGTAGTGGTAGTTGTTGTAGTGGTAGGAGTATATGTAGTATTAAGAAGTAGGAATAATAATAGTAGTACTTGTAGCAGCAGTAGTAGTCATGGCGGTAGGAGTACTTGTAGTAATAATCATGGGAGTAGTACTAGCAGCAGTAGGAGTAGCAGTAGTACTAATAGCTGTAGGTATAGGAGGAGTAGGAGTAGTAGTACACTGGTAGTACTGCTATGTGTAGTACTTGTAGTAGTAATGGTAGGAGTACTTGTAGTAGTAGTACTCGTACCAGTAATAGTAGTGGTGGTAGGAGTACTTGTAGAAGTAATATTTGGAGAAGTAGTAGTAGTATTTGTAGTAGGAGTAGTAGTACTACTTAGTAGTACTAGTAGCAGTAGGAGTAGTACTACTAGGAGTAATAATGGTAGGAGTAGTATTAGTAGTTGTAGTTGTAGTGGTAGGAGTATTCATAGTAGTAATAGTAGGAGGAGAAGTAATAGTAGTAGTACTGTAGAAGCAGTAGTAGTGGTAGGAGTACTTGTATTAATGGGAGTGGAACTACAGTAGTACTAATAGTACTAGCAGTAGTAGGTATAGGAGGAGTAGTAGCAATGGTAGGAGTACTTGTAGTAGTAATAGTAGGAGTAGTAGTAGTAGTACTTGTAGTAGTAATGGTGGTAGTAGTTGGAGTACTTGTAGTAGTAATAGTGGGAGTAGTAGGCAGAGGGAAAGGGGTAGAAGCATTACTACTATAGGAGTAGTAATACAAATAGCTCTAGTACTAGCAGTAGGAGTAGCAGTAATAGTATTACTAGTAGTAATAGGAGTAGCACTGCTAGTAGTAGTAGTAGGAGTAGTATTACTAGTAGAAGTAGTACTCGTAATAGTAATTGTGGCAGTAGGAGTCGTCCGAGTAGTACACGTAGTAGTAATCCTAGGAGTAGTAATACTAAAAGTTGTGGTACTAGCAGCATCTGTAGTAGTACTGTAGTAGTAATAGTAGTAGTGGTAGTAGAGGTAGTAGTAGCAGTGGTAGTAGTAGTAGTAGTAGTGGTAGTAGTGTAGTACACTTCAAAGTAGTCACAAGCGTCGTAGACACAAGTTCCACTTCTGAGCTGAATTAGTTTCCGTTGTAACGTCCTGCAGCGTCCTGTCAATAAAGGTTAGTTCAGCGTCCAAGTCCCACGGCAGCAGAGCGGAGCACAGGCTGTTCCTGGAGACGCCTGCATCCTTTATTACCCGCTCGCCCTTTTAACGCCTTCCTGTCGGTAATCACTTCAGAGCCCGTGTTCCGACGGATTGAAAAGGAAGAAAGGCGCCCACGGAGCGCCACTTCTCAGCCCAGCCTTCCCCCCCTAAAATTTAGATTGAGGTCGACTATTTCGATTCTGAATAGTCGACGGGGCTCATAGAAATGGCCAGGGACTGCATTTGTCATCAGTTAATAATAAATTATAGTCGGCTTTATTTGTACGGAACGTTCCGTGCCGATAGAGCGGCTCAAAGTGCTTTTACATTTCAGCACACAAGAAAAAATTTAAGATAACAACAAATAAACCACACATTAATAAACAGTAATAAACCAAACGATAATTAATCAGACTTAAACCACGTAATCCAAGGGGCATAAAACAGAGATGATCATAGACGCAAAAGAATAAAGCAAAGAAAGAAAAATGATGTCAAAAGAACGGATTAAATGAATAATTCAAAATAGCGTTCAGAGTGCTTAATTGTTGGCTAGAGAGGTGCAGCGGCCGCGACATTAAAAGCAGTGACAGGTGAAGTGAATGACGTTGCTCATCTGGTTCCAGTGGCACCTGTCAAGGGGTGGGATGTATCAGGCAGCAAGTGAACGGTCAGTTGTTGAAGTTGACGTGTCGGAAGAAGGGAAAACGGTCAAGCGTAAGGATCTGAGCCACTTTGACAAGGACAGATCTTGTAGGGGGGGGGGGGGGTTCCCTATATGCAGTGGTTAGTACCTACCAAAAGTGGCCCCAAGGAAGGACAACCGGTGAACCGGCTCATTGGCCCGGGGCTCCATTGATGCACGTGGGGAGTGAAGTCCAGCCCGTCTGGTCAGATCCCACACAGGGCGACTGGAGCACAAGTCGGTGAAAAGGTTCACGCTGCTATGGCAGAAAGGTGTCAGAACACACCGGGCGTCGCAGCTTGTGCTTGCGTAGCCGCAGACCCGGTCAGAGACCCCACGCTGACCCCTGTCCACCACCGAGAGCACCTGCGATGGGCACGTGAGCGCCAGAACCCGACCACGGAGCAATGGAAGAAGGTGGCCGTACGTGGTGGTTGTTAATGCCGTGGCTGTTTGTTTGCGGTCGCCGCTCGAAAAAGTTGATTATTCGTCAGCTGCGACCATTGTACATTAGGTCAGGGGCGTCCCAAATGTATTTGCAGTGTAAGTGTGATTTGACTTGAATATTGATGACAAAAAAATCTAAACGTAACACTGATCTACATTTTACCATCATTAGTGAGGTTGAGTGTGTGTGTGTGTGTGTGTGTGTGTGTGTGTGTGTGTGTGTGTGTGTGTGTGTAAGTGGGAAAAATATTTTAAAACTGTATACTTTTAAGAAATATTTTGTTCACAATTATAAAAAAAATAATAAAAGGTTTGAAAATGTAAAACGAAAATGTAATGTGCAATTATTTTGAGGAACCCTAGGGGGCCGCAGACCCCAGTTTGTGAACCCCACGATATCTTACCCAGCAGGTCCTAATGCCCAGTTACCATTATTTGCCTTTGTCCAATAGATTTTGCCGCCTGCTCCCAACGACCCCAAAAAACCCCACTTAAAATCAACTTAACTGATTTCATTTTGCCGAAATCGTTCCATTCCGTCATTATACCGTATATGTTTTCATCCAAATGTCAAGGTGATTTTTAGCAAATTTGATAGAGGTTGATAAAAAAAAAAGAAGTAATAAACAGCGATTATTATTATTATTATAATTTTTTTTTTTCCAAAATGTCTCTCCTTCAAAAGGTGGCTGTGTATCATCACACTACTAGAAGCGTATGATATAATAGTGGCATAAAATGAACAAAAAACACATTTAAACTGTCAACTGCAATTATTCACATCACGCTCTATCACATCATTTAAATGTAAAGATTGGGACAGCTCTCGTCCCTTCCATAACAATCACTGGAAAGGCAAGCTTTTTGATTTATACGGCACATTTCATATACATGGAAGAGTTAAAGGGCTCTGCATAAAATATACATAATCAAGATAATGATAATATAATATAGTAATATTATATAATATAATCAAGAGACAACACACAGGACATGAGACAATATATCAGAGCAGTGATCACAATCAGTTTATCCCTCCAGGCACATTGACATTTACTGGGAATTTGATCTGGTGAGGATTGGAACGTTATGAACTTGAAGTTGTTGACACAGAGGTGTCTTCTTTGTTAATGAATTTATTCATGTATTCATTCATTTATTTTACATTCGCAATTTTTCCATGTTTCATGTTTATCTGTGGGTTTAATTATTTTTCTCTATTTTTTAGGTTGTAGTGAGTGATCTATGGCGTGTTCTATGGCGTTCTACTGAGTGATCTAGGGCATGTTCTTGTGAGTGTTCTAGGGCATGTTCTATGGTGTTCTAGGAAGTGAGCTAGAGCGTGTTCTATGGCGTTCTAGTGAGTGATCTAGGCCATGTTCTAGTGAGTGATTTAGGGCATGTTCTATGGTGTTCTAGTGAGGGATCTAGGGCGTGTTCTAGTGAGTGATCTAGGCCATGTTCTAGTGAGCGATTTAGGGCATGTTCTATGGTGCTCTAGTGAGGGATCTAGGGCGTGTTCTTGTGAGCGATCTAGGGCATGTTCCAGTGAGTGATTTAGGGCATGTTCTAGTGAGTGATCTAGGGCGTGTTCTAGTGAGTGATCTAGGGCGCGTTCTGTGTCGTTCTAGTGAGTGATCTAGGACATGTTCTAGTGAGTGATCTAGGACATGTTCTAGTGAGTGATCTAGGGCGTGTTCTTGTGAGTGATCTAGGGTGTTGCTCTAGTGTGTACTTCAGTGTGTGTTCTAGACAGTGATCTAGGGTGCGTCCTAGGGCAGGTTCCAGTGTGTGATCTAGGGCTTGCTCCAGGGTGTGTTCAAGGGTGTGTTCCAGTGTGTATTTCAGTGCATTTTCTCGTGTTTGTGTGTGTGTGTTTTATTTTGCGTGGTCCTGCTTGTATTTCAGCTTTACTTTGTTATTTCAGTGTGTGTTCTGCTGTGTACTTCTGTGTGTGAGTGTGGCTGAGTGTGCAGCCTCTCTCCCCACGGCTCCCGGACTAAAAGGTGCGTCTCCTGCAGATAAGGAACCTGATTAACGGCCACATCTGTGCACCTCATGGTCCCTCACCGCCATGGGCGAGAGACATGGAGGGGGAGGGAAAGGGAGAGGGTAAAGGAGGGTCCATGCAGGTTATCAGCTTTATCGCTGTCTGTTTAGTGTGTATATATATATAATATATAGGTATATACTACATACATACATACACTGAACTGACAAGAAAACTGTTCCTAAATCAGTCGAAGGGTTTATTAAAACTCACACACACACACACACACACACACACACTTTTGGATATATATATATATATATATATATATATATATATATATATATATATAGGTATAAGATTACATCCATTTTATTGTATTTCCACCAAAATGTACAAAAAGTATCAAAACTAAAAGTTTTTTTCATGTCAAGTGCCCTGATGTAACACAGACTATGATACGGGACGACGCTAACTGATTAGTTCAGTGGGTTGGTGATATATATTCATTTATTTACATTATTATGTTATATATGTTATATTACATTATTTTTATTACATTTCTTTTGCATTTATTAATATATATATGTGTGTGTAAATATAAGTATATATAAGTAAAAAATAAAATTAATACTAAATAAAATAAATAATATATAAATCAAAGTATGTGACAGAAATAAAGACAAATGCGGTCGAGTAAAAACTAGAGATATGTGCTCTGAGATGTCACGGAGTCAGCGACAAAATGTCCTGAAACTGGATGTACTTCAGTAAGTACAGATACATGAAAAATATACTTTAGTACATTACGAAAAAAAAAAGGGTTCGTACTTCGGTTACTTTCCACCACTGCCGAGCGTCACTGCGCAGTCCCGAAAAGAGGGGGAGACTCAGGGAGAGGGAGAGAACGAGAGAGAGAGAGAGAGAGAGAAATGAGGGTAAAGAGGTTAGAGAGAGGAGGAGGGAGGGTGGAGGGGGGAGACAGAGAGAGGGACAGAGCGAGAGGAATTAGGGTGAAGGGGCTAAAGAGAGAGAGAGAGAGAGAGAGAGAGAGAGAGAGAGAGAGAGAGAGAGAGAGGATTTTTCGGGAGTCAAGGATCTCTGGTTTGTTGTTCCACTTCCTGTCCGTCCTTGACCTCCACTTCCTGTTCTGCTCCACGGCAACATCTGCCTCTTGTCACCCAAGCACCCCCTGTTTTAATTGGCAACCAACCACTTGGAGCTGATTGAAAGCAGAAGATTTGGGGCTTTAAAAAAAGAGCAAAAACACAAATAGCCAAACAAACGATTCCCCAAGACGAGTGGAAAGAACGATTAGTGATGACATTGGATCAGAGTTTGTCACATACTCTGGAAAAAAAACAACCACTTTTCGAATCTGTAAAGACAAATCAAAAATGAAAATTTAAAAAACGATATTTCTTTGATTGTTCTCAACTTGAAATTGAGTTGAGACAAACCCCCAAAAAGGAGAAACCAGAAATCCTTTTGGCCTCAGGATGCTTTTACACTAAAAACAAAAACAGAAAATAAGAGCACAATGTCAGGTTTCTCCTCAGTGAAGCTCTGAACATTAAAGAGCTATGAGCAAAAACAGTGATTTCTTTCAGTGTGCGTGGAGTCGTGACTCTCCACCTTGTCCCCTGTTAGTGTGATTTATTTGATATCTATTTCAGTGAATGGTTGGATGCTGATAGTTTTGTGTTTTGAGAAAAAGCTGAAGCCACAGGTTTGTTTTAGTTTTTTTTGTTTTTTTTAAAGTGAGTCAGGTCCAGACGTCCTCCTCCTGCCGCCTCATTAAGCGTTCGACTCCTCCTTGGAGTTCTAACTGGTACTCTAACCGAAGACCTATGGTACACCAAGGGAGAAACGGTCATATCATATTGGCCAAAATATGCTTTTACACTGGATGTACAGTATTAGAAGAAAAACACTCTCAATAAAAGAGGACTCTAATAAGTGTAGAACGTCATTTACTTCAACCTCATTAACCCTTGGACTAACATCTCCTATAACACTGACCAGAAATCCTCTCATTTTGGCCAAAAGATGCTTTTACAGAGGCCGGATTAGAAAAAATAAATAAAATACTGGAAAACAGAACTCTAAGTAGGTGTGGAATGTCATATTTTCCATATTAAAGCCAAAATATGCTTTTACCCTAAATGTATAACAAGAAAAAAACCCGATGAATAAAAGAAGAATAGAAGAATAGAGGAAAGGAATGTCATTTTCTTCAACCTCATTAAGCATTTGATTTATCATTGACGTTCTAATGAGTGTTATAACAAATATATATATATATGGTTCACCAATGGAGAAACTGTCATATCATTTTGGCCCAAAGATGTTTTTACACTAGAAAAAACATCTTTCTGTATTTAAAGAATACAGAAAAGGATTCTAATAGTAGTACACTGTCATTCTTCTTCAACCTCATTAAGTATCTGACTCCTCATTAAAGCTCTGAACAATGAAGAACTATAACAAAGAACAAAATATGGTTCATGCACGATGACAACTGGCCAAAAGATGATTTTACTGTACACGAAACAGTGGATTTTAAAAAAAGAAAGAAAAGAATATATATATACAGTATATACACACACACACACACACACACACACACACACACTTAAAAAAAAAGGACTAGTAGGTGCAGAATGCAGTATTTTTGTGAAAACCTTTCTTCAGTTTCCTCATTAACCATTTGACTCATCATTGAAGAGTGAGTCATTTAAAAACGTACTATAACAAAGACCAAAATACGCTTCATTAATTGAAAAAGAGCCATATCGTTCGGCCAAAGACGTCTCAAAAAAATGTAGAATGTCACTTTCCTTCAACCTCATTAACCATTTTGCTAAACATGCAGTATAACAAAGACCAAAATATGCTTCAGCAATGGAGAAAAGGTCCAAAGACAGAAGTCGTTTTACGACAGCTGGATAGAAAATGACTGCAGTGAGGCTTACATGTCATTTTCTGGGACAGTTTTTAAGTCGTAATGTTAAAACCATTTGCTCCAGACATTCATTCTCCCGAAGCCTAAACAGCCGAAAACACCAAATATAATTTCCCTGAATCCCCCCATTGTTAGAAGCCCCTTCAATCGTCCTCGGTGGTGGCCGTGTGTTTGTGAGTGTGGTGTAAATCTCGCGGGGGATAATGAACACATAGAAAGTATAATATGTATAATTTCGTAGAGAGAGAAAAAAATATTCCAACGGGGCTTATGCAGGGGCATGTGGGGGAGGTATAAACTAATTACAAGACGTAGGTATGTGCTTTTTTTGGGGGGGGAAACCAGGGGAACAAAGCTGACCCCCCCCCCCCCCCCTCGACACGGCCTTTACAAAAAGGGGGCAAAAGGAACCCAGTTCAGGGGAAGCGTCCCAATTGTTTTCCTTTCTTTTCTTTTCCTTCGGGCTTTTGTGCTTGGACTACAACAAAAAAAAAAGAAAAATCCCCAAAAAACGTCCCGGACACAATGGCTGGTGACGTCCGACAGCAGAGTTATGCCGCCGCCACAAAGCGCTCCCTAGGTGGCGGACCCCGCCGCTCCCGCCCCGCGGGGTCAGCGGGCCGCTTTGTTCCCCCGGTGTCACCAATAACGCACAGGGAAGGTGCGGCAATAAAATTGAAATTAGTGAGAGGGCGCCAAGAGGGACATTCCAAGGGAGAAGGATGGAGGGTTGGAGGGAGGGAGGGAGGGAGGGAGGGATGTGATTGGAGATCATTTAAAACACCTTTGCCCTCCTCCATTTATTTACTTTGTTGTATTTTGTCAAAAATAAATAAATCAATAAATAAATAGTAATGACAATTCCGGGGTTAAACGGGGCCAAACCGTACGTTTACTCCCGCACATTAAACAGTTGCACGGACATCGACACAGAATATTTATTTGGCATCGGGCATTTTTTTATTTATGATTGAATATCCAGCTATTCAATAACATCCATGTCCTTTTGGGCTTTCGGTTTTGGAGTTTTATGAACGTTATATCACAGATCGGCACCACCTCGCACCCGAAAAACCTCGATACGGAAATATGGAAATACCAAGTTACTCCCAGCAACGTTTAGCCTGGTTCCACAGTGCGGGCAACACGGGAAGAAAAGTTGTCTTTTTTAATATTAAATTCATGATATTTCATGTCATGTTCAACAAGGTCAGACCAATACAATAAAATGTCTGTAATCCAGTGTCAACATAATATGCCATTTAACAATACAACACAGTAATACACCATGGAATGCTACACAGCCTTAACAGACTCCCCCTTTATACTGTATATATATATTTTTTTTTACAAGGTTCTCATGACTCGTTCTCGTGACTCGTTCTGGTGCATACAAAGTGAGATACAACACTATTAAATCACTTTAATATAACTCTTTACAGGTGGGTCTTAAACCCACTTCCACTTTGCCTGGTGCACAAACGTGACCAGCTTGATGAACCCGACTCTCATGATATCGAATGAAATTGATCCGAAGACGACAAACTCGGGAGAAAAGGAAGATCCAAACACAAGGATCGTGCGTTTTGCATGAAATTCTGGGAGTGGTAGTGTAATCCACCCAACACAGACGCTGTTATGGATTTCCACTTTAGTGTCTATGACATGACTTTCTTTAACTTAAATTAAATACTTTTCGTCCTTGAATTTAACTTGAGTTACATTAGTTTATAGTAGAACTCGTCTAGTATTTATTTTTCTCTTTCTGGTGCACAATTAAGATGGTAATATAGGTGCATAACACTGTTACAACACTATAACATGTAATAACATAGTAAGTATGAATAAATAATTTACAATTTATACACTACAGTATATACCCATACTAATAATTCATCCTGTGCATAGAATTTGTAAATTCTTACATAATTTTATTTGTATATATTTGACCATTTACATTTTGAATTTTTCAGCTATTTGTGTATATTTGCGTATATTTGGCAATTTTAATTACATTTTTTCTTTTTTTTTTTAATACCAACTCTCTTGAGAGAAAAGCTCCAATCCTCACCACGACAAAATCCTTGTATATCTCAATGTACTTGTCAGAATAAACCTCATGACTCAGTCAATTCTATCCAAAGTCGGTCCTTTATTTTTGTTTGTTGGTTTTTTTAAATTGTTCGAAACAACATAACATTTAACAAGGTGTGATGACGTGTGTGACTGGAAGCAGCGGCTGTGCTGGTCAGGTTCGGAGCTGGTTTTGCGAAACATAATAAAACGAGAAGATGAGCTTGGCCTCCATCTTGGATTATAATTGCATCTTTAGACCCATTGAAACAGCTCGCCTGGGGCTTTGAATTCCACTGATTTCGTTGGGATCTCAGCACTTTGTGAGTATTTCTACACCTGAAGCTGACACAGAAAAACTATTTTAAGGGGATATGATTCATAAATGTACCTACATGCACCACTTGGTCCGGTGCGTACCCTGAATTAACCCATTCCTTTTCAACTTGAGCAGAAAACTGTAAAACAATGGCTCATAATGAGGCGCGCCTCCCTAAAACCCCAGCGCTGCACTTTCTCATCCCCGCCTTTCCTCATCAGCTTAATTTAACCAGGAGGAGCCAGATGGAAAAGGCCGTAAACCCGACCCAAAACGCCAGGGAGGTGATATACATGCCCCCCCCCTGCGGAGCCAGAACGGGGCCACGTCCCCTTCTGACAGCTTTACACCATTACCGTTTTTTGGGGCTTGTTATGTAAGATACTGTACTTCAAGTGACCAAACCGATCCAATAATGGTGCATTTAATGAAAAACGAAAGGGGGTGGTCATTAAGATATTGTGTGTGTGTGTGTGTGTGTGTGTGTGTGTGTGTGTGTGGGTGTGTGTGTGGGGGGGGGTCGTAAACATGCACGTTAATGGCCGCCTTAATTCTGAGCCAAACATTGTGTCGGAGCAATGATTGTTTTCCTGCTGACGGAGCCGCTCTGCACACATGGCTCCACTAAACCAGCATCCTCCTCCTCCTCCTCCTCCTCCTCCTCCTCCTCCTCCTCAACCTCCTCTCCTTCAGCCTTCTCCCCCTCCGTCCCAGGTCGGTACATCATTCCTACAGACATCCTGGACCTCCTCCTCCTCCTCCTCTTCTTCCTCCTCCTCCTCCTCTTCTTCCTCCTCCTCAAGTTCTCCTCAATCGCTCGCTAAGAAATGATATATTGCTTCTTCAAGAGAACGGCGGCACGTATGCACCCTTTGCTGAAGTGGAAGATAAATGATTCAGACGTTGAAAAATATATTTTTTTCTCTTTTTAAAGGAGAAGGCGTTAAAACTCCTGAGTGATGCGTTGGAAATGTTAAAATGCACAGTGTCTGCGGTAATATTTATCAGTGGGAAATGAGCTGAATGGTTTCACTCTCATGACTTCGATATAATCAGATGTGCTTTAGTAATCCATAAGGGGTAAAACTGGGGTTTGTCACCCATCCCTCCGTAAGATCACACAGTTCCAAAATAAGTCGGATAGATCTAAGAGAAGGGTCATATTCGCTCAGGACCCAAATACCAATAAAACTCCACTGCCATATCGAGAACAATATCAATGTCAATAAAGTCAGTTAGTAGATAATTTAATACAGCGCCATTAAATAAAATGGGGAAAACAACCTCGAACAGGGCCCGACGCCATTTCTTAGAAGCGGTTGCCAAGTTGGCAGCCATGCATCAGCAGTTGGTTGAGAGGGACAAAAATGGTTGCATCATTTTAATCCATTTTATAATAAAGTGAGAATGATCCCATATACAGTCATCGCGCCAGGAAATGTCATTTTCCTCGGTGGAGGTTTCTAAACATACGGGGCAACAGGACCGCACAAGCACAGCTGCCCGGCGCAACTGGGCAACCGTTGCCGTTGCACCCACTATGCAAAAGCTAAAGCCAACACACACAACCAGAAACAAACCAGGGATGAGCCCTACAAGGAAGAGGATAAATACATACCCAACCCATAGCCAACCCATACCCAGATACCCCGCAAACTTTTTGTCCGTACCGAACACATCTTTCAAATGACTCCGGGTCAAAAAAATAAAATGTCCCTCCGGCAAAAGAGCGATTCGTCGACGACTCAGTTACTGCAGGACTCGAATCTCAAACAAAAACAGCGGGAGAGCCGCGAGGGATGGAGGCGTCGCAGGCAGAGGCGATGACGCATTCCAGTAATTTTCACAGAATCAAATGCTCCTTGAGAGAACTCCGTGGACGACCCCGAGCCGAACCCACTCTTCTGACTCGTTGTATCAACTGAGCTGAATGACACAACCAGAGACGCCGTTCCACTCGTTGTCGTCGGATCGAACCTCTGTAAGTACGGAGCGTGGGACACGGATGGCGGGATGGACCTGACCCGTTGAAACTCTGAGACGCTGGCTTACAGACCCGTCCCGCTCTTTATAAATAGTTATGAATTCCTCCACTGTGAACCTTATGGAAAACGCTCGTCCAGGGGGGACTTGAACACTTTCCACCCACGGACCAGGAGCCAGGGACATTTCTGCATATAACGCAACCAGCGCAGGGCGGTGCATTAAGACTCACGTTTTTGAATACATTAATAATGACCACCCAAAAAAAACGACAAGGGTGCTATTCATTGTCGAACGGGTGGGAAGACAACAGCACTTCAGAATAAGGTTTTCTATCGGAAAGAGTAAAAATTGAACACAGGGAGCAGCTCATGAATGTGCAGAAAACCGGAGGTGGAAAGGACGTTACTGTTCAGTACATGTATTCAGTTTGGGGGACTTACTCCATTGCATTTCAAAGTAAATATATTTACTATTTATTACGTTTGTTTTTTTTTCCCTATTTTAACCAGGAGTCATGTTTCATTCATCATTCATGTGTATGTCAGATATAACATCTAAATAATCAAATCAAGTAAAAATAACTAGATCAGCGACTGGAAGTTTAAAACCTGCCGATTTATGGCACCACCGACCCGATTCTTTTGTAAATTTATATCGGGATTTTTATTTCTATTTATATGCCGAAAAAAGTTAAAGTAGAAACTTGATCAATTATTGTAGGCACTGTTACATCAAGGCACAGACTGTGACAAATGATGCGTGGCTTGCGGAGTCAGTTCTGTCAGACAACTTGACGGCGCCACACGCTTCCACGCCCTTATTAGGCCGGCCTGTTCAAGCTGCCAGTCCCTGCCGCTCCACCTGCTTTGATGCCTGCCTGCGTTGCTGCGTTCCCTCCACCTCCCCGGCATCCACCTGTCGAGCGCTACTCTTCTATCCACTGGGGGATTCAAGCTCATCACTCCTATATTTCCAGCTGACCGACAGTATGTGTATTACCAATGACCTATGACTAAGCGGGCCTATGTTTGCTGTACCCCATCCCGCACAAGATCTTTACCATGAATATATATGTGGCTATTTTTATTTTAGGATTTTTACTTTTCAGACTGTTAACCTTTTTTTTGAATGCTAATTGTCCAATACTCACAAAAATTCCTTGTATGTGAAAAAGTACTTTGTGTAAATAACTAACACACACGGCTCACACGCTCACACGCTCACACGCATGCACACACACACACACACACACACACACACACACACACACACACACACACACACACACACACACACACACACACACACACACACACACTTTTGGATGTATGTGGGACTGAACTAGATATAATATTTACTGTATATCTGCATACAGGTCGTTTGTTAGAGTCCCATAAAGGACGAGCACATTGGCCAGCTGTTAGCTTTTCAATAATAAAGCAGTTTGCTTGAAGAAGAAATAATAGAAATGAACTGCTGATGGTGAATCTGATAATCCTTTAAGTCTAAATAATTCATGTAAGTCACATTAAAATTGCACAATAATCCAATGGTCCACAACGGGGGAAACACAAATGTCCCCCTTATGGACACTTATGTCACTCAAGGTCCACCCTCGATATCCATATCCTGCCAAAAAGAAAATAAAATAGGGAAGATGACGTTATTAAGTATAAAAGAGTAAATTGGCCTCGAAAGAGACATTTTCACATCGTAGCATCGTCACGCAATGAAAGGGGTTCATCGAAAAATCCGAAATACTCCCGATCACAACCTTTAACCGTTGGTTTTAGGATGGGAAAAACTATAGCTTTTTACATATGTTTAAGAATTAAAAAAAAATCACCAATAAACCTTCGCTATGGTGCTTCAGCTTTAAACTTCCAGAATTTAGACCAGAATTGAATTGGTTTTCGCCCTTCTTGGATTTCCTGAAAAGCCTCCCCCCGAAGCAAGGTTATCCCAACGTTTCCCCCCTGTTATCGTGTCGTTATTTGATGTGAATTTGTTTTCCTGGTAAGTTTCTGGATTCCATGCGTTGTGTTGTGTTGTGTTGTGCTGTGTTGCTTCGTTTCCGAGCTCGAAGACGTTCTTCATTTATGAACGTCAGAAGCCTTGTTTGGAACTCCTCCTCCCCGTATTTCTCCTCCATGGAAAGTTGGTAATTCGCTTCACATGGAGTTTTTCTTCTGAGAAATCGACAATCTGTGAGTAATATTAGTATAAGAGGAGCGTTGCCACGACCGTCCTAAAAGGTAAATCCAAGGCTTCAGTCACAGTGGCTGGAGACATTAGACTGTGGCTCCTTGTGCATAGAAATCTCAGATGATTTGAATTCTCTTTCAAACAATTACCTTGTGTTTGCCCGAGTAGGTCCAAAGTATTCTGCCAAGACGAATTTTGTAATTGTCGAATATTTTACTACTATTTTACTACTCGTCATACTACATATGCTGTGTTTTGGGAGCAAACTCCCCGAACGGCTGTTTGAAATAGGGTCTCCATTCTGGTTCAAGAGATTGCACAGCGTGGATTAACAGCGTGAAGCGAAGATTCGGATGAATATGCATCATCAAAAACATTCCCCGTTACATAATGCCTTAATCCCCTTTCATTTTGAGCCACACGTCGCTTTATAGTAAAATACAACATTTGGCTTAGCGTTATGCTATTTGAGAGACGTTTGAGAAACAAATAATAATCATTATACCTGCAAAGTCGATTATAGAAACATTCCCGAAAACAGCAGAGATGTGAACGGGGCTGAGGAACATCCAGAGGAGGAACCCGTCCAGACAACTGGGATCATCTCTCCCCCTTCTCAGACTGTTCTTTCGGTTATTAAAAGGTTCTTAATCGTCCGTTCGGTTGTTGGGTGGTGGGCGATGACGTACATTTGGAAATAGGCAGAGCCCTCCATGGTCTTGTTGTGGATGCTATAGACAATCATTTAAATGATCCCACACAAGGGCAATTCAGTAGGAATTGCAATGCAGGGTGGGTCTTCATCAATAAAATGGTTCTTAAAAGAACGTTTCATCCATCAATCTGAAGAACTCTCTGCTTGTAGCTGGCATCTTTATCTTTCTGTCTGCAGATAAGTGTAATGTCTGTAGATCTCACTGACATAATGAATATTCACTTAACAGGATGAGCCAACATCGCGTTCGTTCAGCCGTGCATCTTTAATGCTGTTTCACATGTACATTCTCCAACTCTTCCCCATACGTCGTAAGGCATGCGCACTTCCATGTCGAGATAATGCCGTGAACAACTTCCACCCCTTATATCTCCCCCTCTAAGATGATTATGTCAAAGTTCCTCTGAACTCTTACTGCAAACAACATTAACCTCACAGTGGACAACGGCTGGCATTGTCCATTGTTTTTGTCCGTCCAACTTTGTGAGCACAGCTGCCCCTGGGCTCAGTGGGGGTGGAATCCTCACACTGTTCCTGCGGTTGCAGCAGTATGCCGGCTTCTGTTTGGCTGTGGCGTCGGCCCGTTTTATTTCATCCTCCTCGGGCCATTTCGGTTTCAGATTGTCCTGCGAGGTGGGTAAGGTAGTTTTGAGTTTCCTACCCATCAGCAGTTTGTCTGCACTGGCCCATTATCAGGGATGCCATAACGTGCAAATGAAGCTTTCACCCCAGCCACTACCTGACTGATAGTAGTTGTTGGCAGATTTAGAATCTCAAAATATCTAGACTTATAGACATTATCAAGTAGTTTCGCTTTTTAAACTTGCAAAGGTCTATGGCAACTTTCTGCCAGGGTCTGAATGGCTGCTCACTGGATGGCTCCTGGCTCTGTGTGTTCTTGTTTTCCCGACCGAATGCACACTGCTGTGCTCTTGTTGTGATGTCTTCTGACATTTCAGGGCACCAAACAGATTGGCTAGCTCTTTCTCTGCACTTAACTAGACCCTGATGCCCGTCATAGATTCTCTCTGAAATCATCTCTCTCATATCTGCGGGAATGACAATGTAACTCCCTCTAATGACTAAGCCGGCTATTTCGGATATCACCCCTCTCACCTGGTAGAAGTCCCCTTCTCTGTATACTCAGGCCACCCATGCCCGATGAAGCCCAAGACTGTCTGGAGCTGCAGATCGTTTTCTGTGTTTTGTTTTCTTTCCTCCATCCTCTGGGTAGCGGCTGGCACACGGCATGCGTCAGCACCAAAATGTGCTGCCCCATCATCATGGGAAGCTCCGTCTCCATAGCACTGTTCTGGGCCTCTGGAGAGAGAATCAGCCACGACGTTTTGCCTGTTGCGCATTCAGTTATGGTGTTGAAATGCATGATCCTCATCAACAACCTCTGGCATTTGATGGGTACATTGTCCAAGTCGCTGCTGTTTATGAGGTGTACCAGAGGTTTATGATGGGTGATCAGCCTGAGGTTATCAAACCCAAACAGGTACTTCTGGAACCCTTCGCAGGCCCATACACCGGCCACGCACTCCTTTGATTTGGGCTTACCTCGTCTCTGCGCCGCTCAGTCATCTGGAGCAGGCCACAGGCTCCCGGTGGTCCTCATGCTGCCGGAGCAGGACGCCTCCCAGCCCATAGCTGCTGGTTTCTGCCGTTTGACGCTGTATGTTGTGCAGGCCCCCATAACCACTCTGCCTTTGCCTTCAGCAGCTCATGAAGTGCTGACCCACAGTGGAAAGCTCCGGAATATACTTTGCCAGATAATTCATCATCCAGAGGAACCTCTTGAGTTCCATCGCATCGCGGGGCTGGGGAAAGTTCTCTATTCCGTCCACTTTGTCGTGGTCGGGCTGATGCCTGTCTGATCAATGATGTGAACCAGGAAGCGTAAGTGTTTCTGTTTGAACGTGCACTTAGCTCGTGCACCTCTGCTCGGCACCGGTCATTGATTTAGTCAGTTTCTCCATGTATGAGTTCATCATCCATGTAGACCTCTGTACCCTCAAGTCCTGTCAAGGTTTCTGCCATTTTCCTTTGGAAAATTTCGGCAGTGCTCTTTATCCCAAAGGCAGATGGTGGAAGACGTACCACACAAACGGGGGGGAAAAAGTAGTGAACCTCCTGCTGTCCTCATGCAGAGGGATCTGATAGAACCTGCTTGCTGCATCCAATGATGTGAACGCCTTTGACCTGGGGAGCCTTGGCATTGTTTCCTCCATAGTGGGCAGTACGTAGTTTTCACGTTTCACCACTCGGTCCAGCCTCCTGAGGTCTGCGGAGCAAGGAATCTCCCCCTTGTTGGATTTGAGCACTGCCACAATGGCGGCGCACCATTCTGTTAGCTGAGTAACCTATGGTCGCTTCCCATTGCCTAAATCAGCAAACTCACTTGAGTCTCCCCGTCATATGCATCAAGCTTTGTAGCCAACCTGAAGCGCGAAAACCTCTTGTTTCCACTCCGGCCACTCCGCGGGGCAGTCAAACTTGAATTCAGCCGGTGGGTTAAACTCCAGCATGGACATTCACTGCACGGATACACAGACTACCCCGGCACCATGTAATGTCTGTTGATGTCGAGTTTACTGACATAATGAATATTTAACACTTAACAGAATGAGCCAACATCGCAAATTCGTTCATCCTTTTATCTTTACTGCTCACCACATGTAAATTCTCCAATTCTTCCGCATACGTCATTAGACATGTACACTTCCATGTCAAGATAATATTGAATTTTGAAAACTGATGTTTCTTCACTTGCCTCAAATTGCACATGATGGTCAAGTGAAGAAGAAAATCAACAGGAGCATAGTGGATACACGGCACGTTCACTGACAAAGATGTGTCAATCATAAATTATGTTTATGAGCCAAGACACTCAGGAAGTTCCAAAATTCTTCAAAATCCTCCAAATCCAGTTCTAAAAATCACCTCCAAAACCTGAAGATATGGACATCTTTCCACTGAATTTCCTAAGCACTTGACTGTATTGTTAAATGTCTTTACAGTAAGTTCGTAGGATTTTTGCTTGACAAACTTCAAATTACACACCCAGGAACCCTAATCCTCCAGAACCTCAGGTCCAAATATGAGCACCCAGAAACACAAACAGAGAGTTTGCAAAGCCTCCGTATTATTTTAGGATTAAGTTTGGTTTCTGGTGGAAAACAACGACTTAAAGCAAGGGCTGGTGGCTATATTGACTGGCAGGATGGAGGACAAATATTCTATATCCAGTGATTAGTTTCGGTCCAACTCCAATTTTTAAAAGCTCTTATTTTTTGGGATTCGGCTGTTTACCAGTGACTCTGCTAAAAGACGAGTTCAAATTTTCCGACTCTTTTCATTCGTTTGATTCAGTTCGATTCAGTTCGATTCAGTTTGTTTGGTTCTTTCGGCTCCGAGTTGTGAACGGAATTCTCACAAGAATCAATTAATTTTGTCAAAATTATTTCTTTAGGAAGGATGCAAAGTGTGAATCAATCACGTTCAATATGAATTATGCCAAATGACTTCACCCTTACCGCCTTTTTCCACATTCCTTTAATTAAATAGTTATTATTTTCTTCAGTTACTGAGTTGCAAAAAGGGATGACTCTTTTGGGATTCTCGATAGAAGATTCTCAATTCACGATAAAGGGCTTGTTCACTACGAACGCATCGTTTGCGAGTCGTGCATCAGTACTGTACACCTCTGCGGGGTCAGAGAGTGGGCCTTTGACCCAGTGACTGGGTTCCTTCCTCTAGAAGAAATGCTGCCCTCACGTCGCTTGGAACCCAGGATGATCAGCCTCTCAGCTCTCTACAGTCAACAAAAACCTATCAAAAAACAACAGGAAAAAAAATAAATAAATAAAAAAATCACTTTAAATTTTTCTCCAGGCGGCAATAAATCATCGCCGGGTCGAAGCGACGTCGCCACTGAAATACACTTCACCAGCTCATTCCGATGAACAGCTCCTGGGATTATCACCTTCATGCGAAGAGGTTGACACAAAAACAATTCACTTTTCAGGTGGCGATAGAAACCCATTTCACGACCATCAAACAAAAAAACAAAGAGGCGTCACGGCACAGGACACCCACTGTGCTGCCTTTACCTGTCGTTGGGATCAACCCATTGTTCCCCCCGGGATCAGCGACATTAATCATGTGCAAAACAAATGAACTCCAGCCCTAATAACCGAGCCACATTGGATCAGTCTCATGACTGCGCCAATAACATGGAACTAAAGCAAGCCCTGGGTTTTTGCCTGGCGGGGATACGCGGAGCGGAGAAGGACTTTAATCCGGATTCCATAAATGTGGCTGTCGGTGCGTCTTGCCCGTCTCCACAAAGCGTGGAGCCGTTCAACCACCAGAGGACGTTTGGGGGGATTCATTGCCGAATTGTTTGACACGGTGTTGGTGCAGCCCGAGCGTCGGGGGGTTTGATCCGCTTCCTGGAGCCCGAAACCGACTGAACCGAAACCAAACACGACTCGCACACGACTCGGGTGACGACCTTACTCGAACGGCGGCGACGGAAAACATAGAGGGGAACATACGGCGTTAATTCACTCCGAAAAGCCATTCTCCTCGAGGGGTTACAGATAATTTGTACCGGCGTGTGTCAGCTGGTTGACCTGGCAAGAACACTGCAAACAAAACAAGATGTTAATTGTTCACGAAATATGATAATAAAATCGTTGAATGACACAAGGTGCTGGGTTCGGGGCTGTATTGCACAAAAATAATGTTTCCGAAGAAAAATACGTTTTAATATAAAAAGGAGAAATTGTCCATGGAGTTGGGCTATGAAATGGTCATTTATTTCATTTATTTTTGTATAATTTCTTAATTTTTTTCATCAAAAATAGTCCAATATTTGACTTTGTATTGATGGAGCTTACATTACACGAAGTGGCTTAAAATTTTTTGAAGCGGAATGTCGTGCTCTTCGCTCCATGCTTCCTCGTACGAGACTTACGATGCCGTCTGAGCATCTCTCCGCAGACAGACAGAATAAGTCGGGGCCTCCGCGGCAGTTTGTGCTGATGTTGGCACAAGGCGCTTCTAAAAGCACCGGCTCTGCAGGAAAGACAAATATTTGAATGACGATCGCTCCTCTCCGGCTTTATTGCTCGGAAGGGCTGGATTTTGCAGAAGGGCTGACGGGCACAGCGGGAGGAGAAACGACACGGCAGCAACACGCCTCGTTCCCCTGCAGACGTTGTAGAACATGTAGAAATGTGTATAAAAAAAGCACAAAGCCTTATTGTTGCAGGTGGTGATGTGCGACTCGCAAACGACTTGAGGGTCACCCTGGCAAAAGAGTTAATATTCAACTGAAAAGAATAACCGAGGACTAAATTGAAGTCCAAGGCATTATTTATATTGAATGTGATAGTGAATAATTCCCACGTTAACATTCCACCCGAGATAAATCATTTTGTCAGAAGTAAATTACATTCTGTGATTCACACTGCGCATTTGTGTGCCAAAATATCGATTTTTTTTTTTTTTGCGAGACCAAAAACATTCTGGGATCCACAGTGTGCCTCCCTGTGTGAGGGGGGGAGGCAGGAAAACGGAACTTATCTTTTTATTACCGAGCGACTCGTCAAGAACCGAATCGGAAAAACAGGAGGCGAACCTTCCATCGCTGCGACACTGGAGTCATCAAGTTTTTGCTGCCTGTATTTACTGTAGTGCACGCCACCATCTACATTCCCGGAGAAAACGCTCGACAGTGCAAATGTAGGAATATCACTAGTGACAGCGGACAGACGGCTCCTGTTACAGGCCTGTCGCTGGATGGGACACTTCCAAAAATGCGATATGCTGATAAATCGCGGGGTCGCCGAACCTACAACCTCGGAAGCTCCTGCCGGCAGCGATCCCACTCCCACGGCGCTGGTTCACCTCCTGCTAGCGCCACCGCACCAAACCTCATCACACATCAGCCTCTTATCCCTCCCCCGCCCGCCCTGCACCTCGCCCGGCCACATTGAACTCTCAAATTATAGGCGGGGGTCGTCTGACCTTCCCGGCTGCAGGGCACAGGCCGTCTCGGCAGGTAGGGCCCCACGTCGTCAGCGGATTAACGCGGGTGTCCGGCCACCTCTGGAGGGTTTTGTACTGCTACACTGTGAGTTCTAGATTTAAGAAACGTCTGTACACGTGTAACCTTTGTGTCAGATTGGAACTGTCGTTGACGTTCCTGCCAGTCGGCGTTTCCACAGCGACCGGCCGCGGCTCACTGCACTCCCACAGTGAAAAGTGTTGAACTGGGGATGGTGCAGTCTGGAGTTAGGGAGAGGGTGCCGTGGAGGAGATAGGGTTTTATTTATATGTTTTTTCATAGCATGTGATGAAAACAGCCGAGATAGAGAGTTTAAAATTTTATTTGCCAATATTGTGTTTACCATTTACATTTTCGGGTTTATTTTTCTATTGATTTTGGCTAATTATTTTTGGGCTTATATTAGATAAATAAAGGTGAAAAAATTATTCATACACACACACACACACACACACACACACACACACACACACACACACACACACACACACACACACACACACACACACACACCATATATATAGAATCCTTAGAGCCTTAGTTTAGCAGGGATGCTTTATAAACCCTGTGGCTTTTATTTTGTAATACCAAGAGGAGCCAGGAAGGTATAAAATGGGGACGTCTTAGTCTTGGCCTTCCTTTTGGGTTCAAGCCTGTAATAATGTAATCCCTAAAGGATTACCACTTCAAAATTAGTTTTGGTAGTGTATGTTTGCTGACATGGGATGTTGTTGTCCGGTACCGCGCAACTTTTCTGACCAAATCCCCTTTTCAAACCCGATGATGTCTGAGCTCTCCCATTTTCCGACATATTATGGGTTGCAAAACCCAGAAGCAGTTTATCTGAAGGCCATGCGGCGGGATCCGACTGATAGGTGCATTTTCAGCTGAGCTGCGGAGCCGATTTTTAGGCACTAAGGCGGATCTCATCCAGATTCTTGTCCAGCAACAAAACAATCAATAAGTACACAAAACAACCTGGACAACAGCTCAGCAGGGATGGCAAGAAGTAGTGGGTCGATGAAAATAAGGACAAGAAGAAGTCAATTCCATGTGATGTCATTCATCATGTTCAGAAAAGCAAATCAATGATGGCTACAGTCGGGACGGCACGACACAGCAGCAGGGGACGGTGGAGGAATCCCAGGGGCTGGGGAGCAACATGGAAGGGGATTTTGGAGAGTGGTCCCTGAGGTGGGAGCCACCCTGGGGGGACTGGGACGCACAACATTCACACCGTCCAGACTGATGAAAACAAACTACCATACCAGTGATATGTGTGTATATATATATATATATATATATATATATATATATATATATATATACACTACTATACACTATATATTCCACTATATCATAGAGGTGTGGACATTTCTAGATTTTAAGATGCAGGGTGATGACGATCCTTTGTGATCCTACGGGCTCAGCTACTACACCTCCTAGTGTATAGGTACTGCAGGGAGGGGAGGGTAGTTCAAGTGGTACGTTCGGCTGAACGCACCACCCTCTGCACATTGCTTTGTGTCAAGTGTGACATTCAAGAAAGATCATTGTGCTCGGGAAATTCCAGGGACATTCAACATTGTGTGCACCCGCACAATAAGCACAGAGACTGGCTAAGGGACTAAATAACATAACCTTGGTTACATATGGTTAAATGGAAAGTACAGAGCAGTTAGAACACAAAAAAGGAAATGGGGGTGGTATGATGATCCATCTTTACCAAAGAATTACATCGGTGCCCATAATGAAAATTGTGAATGGAATACACTGAGATGCAATCGAGATGCATCGAGAATTGTTGACAGGTGAATCATAATCAAATCGAATCGTGAGGCCGGTGATGAGTCACACCTCTAATACATATATATATATATATATATATATACTAACCATATATACTACTATACCTCTCAAAATATATTTATATGTATCGTAGCAGATCCGCCTGCCAGATGCCACCCGAGTGGCACTTTTAGGGCCCTCAGGCACAGAGACAAACACGATGGGTTAGAATCATGCCAGTTTATTGTAGCGAGTGGGCAAGGTGGAACAAGCCCGGAGAAGGCTCCTCCCGTGTGTGACTGTGGGGATAGGGTTTTACCTGTTGCCCGTTGATTAATCTAACGAGCAACAGGGGAACCAAGAGAGGTGTGGCTTCTTAAACCACACCACCCCCACACCATATATATATATATATATATATATATATATATATATATATATATATAGAGAGAGAGAGAGAGAGAGAGAGAGAGAGAGAGAGAGAGCTTAATTCTAGGGCCACTTCCCTGACGTATAAAATTTAACCCACATTTCTTACCTCTGATCTCTGCTTGGGCTGTGTTGTTTGGCTGGTATGCTGAAAGGCTCGAGGCGAGGATGCTTCAGGATAACACAGCCCTGTGCTAAACTGCAGCGGTGACATTTATGGGATGTTTAAAGAGCATTTCCTGAACCGCTCAGCCCCGTGTACACCCAGGAGTCCAGCTGTCAGCGGCGCTCGCAGAACACAACAATCTGCCTTAAGAAAAAACACTCAAAGGGTGACAACCAGAAAATTTTGACATGACAAAAGAAAACAAAAAAATGAATACAGGAATATAATCAATTGTCCTATTCCCACTCTCTCTCTCTCTCTCTCTCTCTCTCTCTTTTTTTTTCTTTCTTAAAAAGAAACAAAATCAGTTTATTTCATGCATGGTTGTGACAGATTCCAGATTAAATTGTCTCTTTTCAGAACCCAAACAAGTACTTGCAGAAAGAGCAACACCTCGACATGAACGCCCCCTCCACCCCTGATGTGCAGTCATCTGTCAATCCGCCCAGGAGTCATGTTGCTCTCCATGGGTTACGACAGCTCCAACGAGTGACAGCTAACGCACGCACAAAAATGGAAAAGGGATTCAAACGCAGTTACCGTATACATTCATATTGATCGCTACTCTGAAGATGGAGGAAGTAACGTTAATGTTAGGATGCTAAAAGTTGACTTTGCGCAGCACAACAACCACAACCGTGCTGCCAGATCACTTTCCAACGACCTTTCTTTTTTTAATTTTTCATCGTAGGAGTTTGGTGTCTGGGCTCCACTGCTCTTCATTCCTGGTGAGGTGTGCAGAAGACGCCGGCATCCTCAGTGAGCTCCACTGTAGGAGTGATGAGCTCAAATCCCCCCCATTGCGTCGAAAAGTAGAGCCCGACAGGTGGAGGCAGGGGAGTTTCGGGGAGCGCAGCAACACAACACAGCGGGGGGGTTTGGCAGCTTGACTAGGGCGTGGAAGCGCGTGGCGCCGTCAAGAATTTACCTTCAAGTGCTAAGTTAACAGAACAAAATCTCCTCAACATTTCCTTTATAGATATTCAAGCCCAAAGCTCTGTTCGCCCTGCGTCGCATGTTTCCTGTCCTTCACATCTTTGGTGTTTTAACGTCTTTTGGACTTTACGTTCAAATAGATCAAAAACCGAATTGAACCAGACCACACAGCGACTGGAACCTGTTCCGATTGTTGCGTCAAGGCGCAAGTATTTAACCAACCGTTGCGGTGTTGGAACCGATGCAGTGCAGCCCTTGAAAGTGCCGTTCAGCTAATGGCCACCAGACGGTGCTGCTCCGGAAAACCTCAGACTGAATGGAAGTCAGTGGAAAAACGAGAAACTTGTCACTCGGTCAGTGAAACTCATAAAGACATTAGGGTCTCAATATACGAGTTAACTTGATCAAATGGGCATCTGGTCGCCGTGATTGACAGGTCTCATGTTTACGTTTGAGCAGTGGGTGCGTCACTTCCTTCCCCCAAATGTCTGGTGGTTTCGTTTGCCCCGCCCCCTCAGCACACCAACGACTCCGCCCAAATCTATGTGTATAAAGCTCTGGCTCCATCCTGCCAAGATGGTGGCGAGCATAAAGCCAGGAGGCACCACGTTGTGCCTACCGCAAACCGATGTGGCTGACGCGCTTCCTGTTTCCACGGCTCCCACAGGAAGCCAGAGTATGTTGAGTAGAAAATTAAATGAGCTTAAATCTGGTTAGCAGTAAAAAGAAAAAGCAAAAAAGCCATACACTTAATTGCACCAAAGGGTATTCAATTATAACCAGCTTTTGCACTTCTTTGAAGAGGTTCGAGCTGCAGACGGACACACATTTATTGTTTTTAACCGGATCATTTCCAATTGTTTCTGAAAGAAACAGAAAGTTAAAGACAGGAAGTCATTCCGCCTGGATGTCGTCAGTTCAGTGGCTTCCGTAGCTGGTTTACAGTAAAGTGCGCCTCAGTCTCTGGAACAGAGCAGAGGCATCTTCCCCAAAGTGGCACCGGAACAGACCCCATCCAGCGATGTCAGCAGAGTTCTGCAGACGGGAGGAGAAGGTTTTGAAATCCAGTGCCTGCTATCTTTGATGGAAACATAAAGATAAGTTCAATTATTTAAAGCGTGTTGGGTGCATTACACTACAAGTCCCCAAATTCCAATGGAATTTGCAATACCCCACCCCGCCCCACATACCCTTCACTTTCTTTTGTCCAAAGTTTGACTTATTCTGGGCCATTGATTTGGTTTTTATTTCGGTCGCGTGAGGTAATGGGAAAATATTTTAATCCAAGGGCGCGGTTCTTTTTAATTTCTTGCGCATGCCCGATCTTTGCATTCTTGCCGGGAAAGGCCGACCCCTCCACCAACAATGGAAACAGGGTATAGAGGAGCAAGAGGAGAACACAAATACGTTTTGTTTTTTTTAAAAAGCACCATCTCTAAAAAGTATAAAATATGTGATTTATATTTGGAAAGAAAATAAACGTCAGACCCGTCCTCTGCATTTGACCCATGCCAACACTTTAGAAGCCATGAGGCTATTTAGAAGCTATGGGCGTCCACAGCCAGGGCGGTAAGATCCACTCCATTTCCACAGCCAGTGCCCCAGGACCGTGGCAGTCTGTGCACCCTGTGTGCACGTTGTTTGGAGTGGGAGGAAGCTGGAGCGCACGCAGGAAACCCACGTTACGGGGAGTTCAGAGGAGCTCCGTGCACAAAGACCTCCAGTCAGCGTGGAAGCAGGACCTGGTGCTGCCGTGCAACACTGCAGCTTTCTTTCTTTCTTGTTTGGGGCTTCCATCTTTGTTAGAAAACACTGTAATTGGGTAATAAAGTTAATTCGATAGGAAATTATCGACACGATGTTTGACACTTCATTTCAATTTCCACAGCAACAATTTTTCAACATTTGTAAACTTTTTTTTTTAACCAAATGGCTAGAGATGTTAGAGAATTTAGGCGAAATTTAAATTGCTACAGAACATGATGGATCATCAAATGGCTAGTAGTACTGATAGTACTGAATGGCTGCCAGCTTCACAAGAGGAAGGTTTCTTTAATTGTTTTTTTTTTCATATATATATATATATATATATATATATATATATATATATATATAGTGAAATACAATACATGCAGCTGTGGTGGAAATGTTTTCACTGCAGCCTCCTGCAGCAGATGATGAAGGAGATGATGAAGCAGAAGATGCGGCAGATGACGCAGCAGATGATGGAGCAGAAGATGCAGCAGATGATGCAGCAGAAGATGCAGCCGAAGATGCAGCAGATGATGAAGCAGAAGACGTAGCAGCGGATGATGCAGCTGTGGTGGACAAAGCCTTGGCCGCAGAGTCAACAAGGCCACGGACACAAGGTTTTATTTTCACTGCAGCCACCTGCTGATGCGGGAAGCCTCTAATCCCGATTTCAAATTCCTCCCGAGCACATGAAGGCAGAAGAGCACTGGAGTGAAGAGATGGAGAGACTGAGAGATGGAGAGACTGAGAGATGGAGAGACTGAGAGATGGAGAGAGTGAAGGCTCTCCATTTCTCCATGGGTTCAGGCCACTTAGCCTCCCTATCAAACACCTGAACTCTGGGGAAAGATCATGTTATCAAGCTATTACCCTCCAAGGTGATGGACTGACAGACAGACATACAGATAGACAGACAGACAGACACAGAGACAGACAGACAGACAGACAGACAGACAGACAGACAGAAACAGTCTACGTACAGAATGGCTCTCAGGTTGAAAGAGGACGGTTTCTTCCATTATTTTCTCTGATATGTGTACATACATACATTTGATATTTTTTTCCACCCTCATTCACCTAGAGAAGAACTGAGTCAGAATGTCACGTAATGGGGGCTCAAGCAACCAGAATCCGAAAAAACTCTCAGCTGCTGTGAAAGGAGATGATCCGTCAACATCAGTCCGGGTGATGCATCAGATGATGCAGCAGGTGATGAAGCAGAAGATGCAGCAGAAGATGCAGCAGATGATGCAGCAGGTGATGCAGCAGGTGATGAAGCAGAAGATGCAGCAGATGATGCAGCAGTTGACGCAGCAGATGAGGCAGCAGTTGATGCAGCAGATGATGCAGCAGATGATGCAGCAGATGATGCAGCAGGTGATGCAGCAGGTGATGAAGCAGAAGATGCAGCAGAAGATGCAGCAGATGATGCAGCAGGTGATGAAGCAGAAGATGCAGCAGAAGATGCAGCAGTTGATGCAGCAGTTGATGCAGCAGTTGATGCAGCAGATGATGCAGAAGATGATGCAGAAGATGATGCAGCAGATGATGCAGCAGGTGATGAAGCAGAAGATGCAGCAGATGATGCAGCAGTTGATGCAGCAGATGATGCAGCTGTGGTGGACATGTTTTCAGAAGCTTCGGCCGCAGAGTCAACAAGGCCACGGACACAAGGTTTTATTTTCACTGCGGCCACCTGCTGAGGCTGGACGCCTCTAATCCCGACTTCAAATTCCTCCCGAGCACATGAAGGCAGAAGAGCACTGGAGTGAAGAGATGGAGAGACTGAGATGGAGAGAGTGAGAGATGGAGAGGGTGAGAGATGGAGAGAGAGAGATGGAGAGAGAGAGGGCTCTCCATCCAGGCCACTTACCCTCCCTATCAAACACCTGAACTCTGGGGAAAGCTCATGTTGTGAAGCAATTACCCTCCAAGGTGATGGACTGTGTGTCCATCTCACAGACAGAAATAGAACCAGAAACCGTTTCGCAATAAAAATGGTTTTGTTATTTGCAATTTCATTAATATGCAGAGCGATGTAATTTTTTTTAACCTCTAGATACTGTGGCTTATTAACCCAGTAAACTTATATTTTTGACATAAGTAAAACCTTTTGCAAACCCATTTTGCATAGCTGAGCAAAATCTGGGAAATGTATATTTATGAATATTCTTAATATAAAATCATACATATACAACTATACATTTTCATTTTATGTTGCAGATTTAAAATGTTTTGGATTTAGTTTCCAACTCTAGTCTGGGTAGGTAATGACCATCTGGCAAACTTTCATCATCTTAGCTTCCTTTTCTTCTTTTTCTCTTTCACTCTTCCTTGTTTTGTGCTTCAGTTGTGTCAGATTGGGCCGTCTCCATCAAACGCATGAAAAAAAAGAAAAAGTCAAATCAACGCACTCGACGTTCTTCTACTCGGGGTCATTTTTCTCCCCTTTGGCCCTGGTTCAAAAACAGATTTTGCTTTGGAGTTTGAATGACACGTCTTGGACTTTCAAAGCCCTACAGTATAATACAAAAACAATGAGAGGAACGGTTAATACTGCAGCGTAGCTTTCGAGAATGTTCCGGGCAAGGATCTGAAGCTTTCTCGCGTCATGTTATCTTGAATAAGCTTCACTATAATCACTCAGTATAATAATCATAATAATAATAATAATAATAATAATAATAATAATAATAATAATAATAATAGCAGCTGCAGGCAGCAATATACAGGATCTGGTTTATCCGTACTTATTCAAGTTTTTTGGTTTCTGTGGAACGCATCACAATTTACAAAAGTTATGAACATTGTGGACTTACGTCTGGACCAATCAGCATGGACTGATCTCGAGGACTGGATTTTTGGACAACTGCTTCTTCATTGTCTTAGACTTTTGTCGCGTCTTTTGACTTTTTCGGCACTTGGAACAATAACAAAAACAAACTTTATAATTACTTTGCTTAACAATAATAAAACATACATGCTATTTTAGAAACACAATAAATACAAGTACTTCATTGTATTTTTTATGTTAATAATATACAATTGGAAAATTCAGTTTAATAGATTACTTGTCTGTAATGCAGACAACATTTATGGAGCTTTAACATTAATTTGGCATTAGAATTATTATGGAAGAATTTGTCAATACCTAACCTAGGAAAGTGTTCATACATGGAGTTTCTTAAAAAAACTAACAATTATTTTTGACTTAACACTAGATCTTGTCATTGTTATAACTCACCGTGTTGTATGTAGGTACGTGTGCAGTCTCAGTGACGGTAGGTGACGTTGGGTCTCACGTGCGTCACTCGTGACCTATTTACCGAGGTTTAGGTATTTACGGAGGTAGTCGTGCCAATGTACAGCACATTCTGAATCAGAACCTGCACATTTATAACAAATAGTATGATAACGTCAAAAAGCGAATAGTGGCATGTCAGTCAAGCACGACCAGCTGAATACTTCAGGTGAATTTTGGTCAGTTTTGTAGCTTATGTCATTTTTGTGTTCCAGATATGTGGATCCCTGTTGAACATATTTTGGCATTCGATGAATTCGATTGTGTCTGTGATTTGGGTCAAATTAAGTGGGTTTTCACTCATTTCTGTTCCATATGTAGATCGATTTGTATTCAACTTCAACCACAAGGTGTTTATGACATACCGGCTCTAATGAGACGCAAACTGTGCTCGTAGCCTCTTCCATTCTTCTGTTTCAAATAGTTTTAGCTTTCAAGTTTTGGATGGACCCCTAATAATAACACTTTGATAATATAATTTTGCCTGGGAGAAATGTCTATTGTTGCCATTACTGCAGGAGCTGTCTTAATGAGTTTTATTTCTCAATTAAACACAAATAAAACAGGGAGATGCAGCGAAAAAAGCCCTGTACTGGCACTACACCAATAAAAATAATTAACAAGGTTATTATAGCTTTGGGGAAAACACAATCAAACAAATTAAGGAAATTTCAGGCTTAGTGCAGAGGAATGTATGTACCGTATCTCCACGGCAACAGCACAGGGACTGGGATCGATAAACATTTTGGCCCTTTTTCTAAACATCAGAAACCAGTAGAACCAGTGTAACCGCCAACACACAACAATCAATTTAAATGGATTTTATTTAAAAAAGAAAACTCAATATTTACCAATGCACTTATCCATAATAGTAATAACAATAATAATAATAATAATAATAATAATAATAACAATAATAACAATAATAATAATAATAATAATAATAAACACTACATGTCCCTCAGAGACATTTCATCAACTTCTTAAATTTTGGACTCAATTAAAACGGACACGATTCAGACCTGTTGCTCTTGAGCTGCAAGTGAACTCCATCTGTGAGGTCACAAACACGGGATATATTTTGGACTCTTTTATTTTGAAAAAAAATAAAATAAAATAAAAAAATTTCCTCTAATCTGTGCTGCCAGCGTGCTGGGCATACAACACAGAGTATTTGTGCCACTGCATCTGGGACAGAGTTAGTCTGCAAGTGGAGTTCAACTTCTCAACCTGCAATGACACTCTTTGATTATTCTTTAATCATCGAGAACTGCTGCAACCGAACAACTAATCATCAACACCACTCCAAGCGGGGGATAATCACCACGGGTGAGGCAAATGAACATAGAACCAAACAACAACATGTACATGGAAAAACACAAACGTAGAAACATGTTTTGACAGAACAGAATTAAGCAACACCAACGCACGGCCCCGGGGCCAGAGGGCACGTGGAGACCCTGCACCACTGAGGCGCGCACATACAACCCACCCCCGCGTTCAGGCACGAGACCCAGCCGCAGGCGCTGAACCCGGGCCACGGACGCCAGGCGCGGACCGCAGGCCCCGGGGCGGGGTCCCTCGCGGACGGACGGACGCCCTTGCGCTAACCGCCCGCCCAGCGTTAGTAACAAGTGTTACGACTGGCTCCACTGCCGCAGGAGGTACACGGCACCGGGTTGGAGGTGAACGGAGTGTGTTAATATTTACATATATTTACAATATTTAGCCAGCAAGAAGGTCCTGGGTTCGATTCCCGCCTGGGGCGCTGTCTGGCGGGTTATCTCCCGAATAGGAGCCTTTTGCATGTTCTCCCCGTGCTCACATGGGGTTTCCTCCACCTACCGTCAGTGAGGACGCCCACCAAAAACATGCACACATCACCATCGTCTGACCAGCGATGGACACCTGGTACCAGGTCCCTGGGCGTCGACGAATGCTGCCCACTGCCCCTGGCTGCCTCCCCAGAGGAGGGACAAGCCAGGATGGGAAAGATGCAGAGGCCACATTTCACTGGCCACCACCCAAAAAGCGTGTGTGTGTGTGTGTGCGTGTGTGTGTGTGTGTGTGTGTGTGTGTGTGTGTGTGTGTGTGTGTGTGTGTGTGTGTGTGTGTGTGTGTGTGTGTGTGTGTGTGTATGGATGTGTTGTAGTGCGGTGTGTCATCTGACAAATAAAGATTCTTCTTCTTCTTCTTCTTCTTCTACTTCAAACCAAACCCCCCCTCTGACACCTCCGAATCAAGATCCATTATGCTGCATCAAATTCTGCATATAGATTATGTAGTATCTAGAGCTTTTCAAGCAATACACCTTTTTCTTTGGGTTTCTATGATTTCAAACAAAATGATGGATGCAGCTACATCGACAACTACTATGAACTATTAATTACTATAAAAAGTACTCCAAGAAACTGGAGTATCCCTTTAATACTTGTTTTTACTCTGACATTATGCCCTCTGGAACCATTCTGCTTCAACCAGTATAACGGTCCTTTGCACTGTTGGCTCATATTCAGGGGCAGATCTGATGAATTTGTGGCCCCTTTCAAAGTGGGGCCCCCCTGAAAAGAAGCAGGGGCCCAACCTTTTTATCATCAGCGCATAGAATGTTCACGGACCAGGGGCTTTGATAAAGTAAAGTAAAATTGCAGTCGGGACATTTCTTTTATTTAAGTGAAATATCAAATTCTAATGAGGACTCGATTGTGACTCGCCAACACTGTGGCAACAGTGAGCGGCAGAAACGGCATGGATACCACACAACTTTACGCTTTCTTTCCAAAAATATAATCCGCACCAACGCGATCTGACCACTGGGTCCAAACACTGGATAAAACACGGCGCTAACCTGTGGAAATGTACTTTTCCCAATGAACAGATCCACACATAGTCCGTACCATAGAATATTTCAACATTTAACTGCAAATTATAACGACACATTATTTCCAATTATACCGCTCCCTGTTTTCATGGACAGATATTAATTTTAATTGCATTTTCATTTTCTTTTTGGCCTTTCAGGGTTGTGCCGTCTTCTGCGGGATTTCCCCCACCGCTGATCAACAGCGTGTTATTTTTCCTTGTCTTCTGTTGGACCCATTTCCCACCGTGTTGGCTGCAGACAACACAACGCACCGAGCCTCTTCGGCGGGAACAGAACCAGCCCTTGGCGACAGCGACCGGGGGGCAGGGAGTAAAAAGGGGAAAGTGGACCCGCCCCGGGGGGGGATGTTTGTTTTCTGAAAAGGATTGCAGCGATTGAGTTCGGGAAAGGGGCGAAAAAGGTCCCCGAAGGGGCCCGTGGCGGAAGAAAGGGAATCTGAAAGCAAAGCGGGAGCAGAGGGCCGGAGAAATTGGGCCCCCGGAGCTCGTCCGGCGCTGTCGCGGTGAGTGCGAGTAAATTAAAATCACCACGGAATAACCTCACCCAGGAGGGTCCTGTTCCCTCTAGAAGTACCAGCTGCCGCTTTTTTGGGACCGGGAGTTGTCCAAGTGGAACCAAATTCAAAGCCAAGTGCCATTCCATTCGGCTTCACACCGAATCCGGCAAACGACAGCAACAATGCGGAAGTCCATTAGTTGTGACGCCCCGCCCCCCTCGGCGATTAATCCACGCCCTGCACGCACAGGCCCCGCCCCCATACGCGGTGAGGAGTTTTTCACATGCGACGGAGGCTCGGGGACACGGTGAACTCCTGCGACAATTCTTTTTTTTTCTTTTGGAATTGTGCTTAAATCTAAGTAAATAAATTCTTTAGACAAAATAATGACGTTATCCACCTTGGATGTCACTATATTCATTATCAATTAATATATTTTTATATTAGTGGATTGAGAACAAACACGAAATAAAGGGCGTCTTAAACCCTCCTTCGCGGAAAATGGTAAATGTCTAGCAGAAAAAAAACAAAAACCTCTCCCGTTTTCATACATATTTTGTGATGCGAAACTCAGACACAGTTCATCCAACGGCCACTAGGGGGAGGAGCCGGCTGCCCGATAGGTTTTGGGATTCGGTGTGAAGTAGGCTTCTGGTTCCAAAAATGTTTCCTGCGGCGTAAAAGCCGCTCTTATAAAACTGTGCTGAAATCTAAAAAATTATAATAATAGTAATTATTCCAAAGTTGAGTGGAATGAATGTTTTCATCTTGGTAATTTACATGTATTCTCTAAAGTTTCACCGATCATTTTGAAAACAAATCAAGACACAGGTGGGAGTCATTTAGAGTCATTTCGGAGCTTAAAGTTCCTCAAAGGACTCGGTCCCTGCCAGTGAAATGCATTGTGGGACGTCTGCAAAGTACCTGTCTGAAGCACTGTCTCTGCCAAATACCAACATTTTGCATAACCTGGTACAAAGAGCCAGCCACCCCCCACTCCCTCCCACGGAAAAGGCAAACACTTGGAATAATAAAACATAAATAATCATGTTTTATGACCTTTCACAGAGAATACAAAGCACTTCACAGCCCAAGCGGCAACAACATCGAGTGAAAGGGATAAACACGGGTGTAGAAATTTGAAATAACTTTCAAAGAGGAGTCCAATACACACACCCAAAACGGCTGTAGGCGAAAACATCACGACTTCCTTTGAAAATGTTCCACCTGCAAATAAGGTCCATATTTCACGTCTATACTTGTGCAAAAAAATGTGCACAACTTCCAGAATGTGAATTTGTTGTGTTTACTGATTACTTTTGAGGTTTGTTGCCACCGTTCTGTTTACCGATTCTTTTTCTCATTTTGTTTAGGCTTTTGTTTTCCAATAACTATTTAATTGGTTATCGCATACGACCAACTGCTTCTGTTTTTTGTTCATCATGAGGTTTCGTGTATATTGTCATATTATATTGTGCTTCCCATTTATTTATTATTATTGTCTATTTTTTTTATGTGAGCTTCTGTGTCCCTCCGGGATGAATAAAGTAGCGATCCATCTTTATATCCATCCATCTATTCATCTATTCATCCATCTATCTATCCATCTATCATCTATCTATCCATCCATTTATCTATCATCCATCTATCCATCTATCTATCGATAGTCAAAGTGGTCGTTCCACACGTTTCGGCTTTGGTTGGATGGACGTGTCGACCCCGTTAATTGTGGTAATTGCTGACATTTGGTCCTGGTTCCCAGTGGAGTCATCAGGTAACGACAAATCCAGGAGGAAGGAGGAACGCCGCCGGGGGTCTGGATAACACACACTGGGTTAAATGTCACCTCAAATCCAGGTCGGGCACATTATGAATGATCAAAATGCTAATTACTACTAATCTGGATTGGCTTGGTTTAAAAACATATCTCCATGTACTATGTCGTTAAATGCACTAAACCTTTTTGTTTGTTTGTTTTTTTTCTTGGCAGGCAAACACCAAAACACTTTCAGAGACGGACATTGCACACTTAAATTTACATTTAGCTGCTGATGCTTTTATCCAAAGCGACTTACAATTATTCAAACACCGACGGACGCAGCCATCAGGACCAATTAGGGGTGAAGTGTCTTGCTCAAGGACACTGCAGCATGCCAGCAGGAGGAGCCTGGGATCGAACCAGCAACCTTTAGATCACTCGACCACCAGCTCTACCTCCTGAAAGACCTTTTTCTTCCATCCCACTAGTGCACGCGCGACAGGACTTCGATGACAGGGGACGTGGAGCAGGTCTTGGGATTCCTCACCGTCGGAGCCGAGGCTTGAGACCGAAGACAACATAAAAAACAATATAAAGTCCACCTGAGATTCTCGCCAGAGTCCCGGACTGGTCCCCGACCGACCACCACCGCTTCTGACCCTCTCAAAACACACAACTCTGAAGATCTGGAAAATGTGGCTGCAGATAAAAAGGTAGAACTGATTGACAGGCAGGCAGGCAGGCAGGCAGGCAGACAGACAGACAGATAGACAGAGTCTCAGGTTGTGTTTCCTTGGGCAAGTCAAGTCACTTTCTACCCAAGATACTAGAGTCTTACCTGCGCTGTCCATCTTTATTTCGAGTAAAGACGACGGTATTTGTACCTTTCTCAAAATGACATCATTGGACGATCCATCCAACCTGTTCAAAAAGTATGACAACGGATTAAATTTGTGTCATAATTGTTGATATTCGGTGAAATAAATGTGATCAAAGAAAAAACAAATAACTTTACAAAAGCTTATATATTTCTTAATTTCTTCACAATCAAAACAAATACTCCCTCCCCACGACTTTCGAGCAGTGAAATAGCGGCAGTCTGCCTGTTCGCGGAATACCTCAAAATGTTATCAATGGATTTGGACAAATTGCTCCGATTGAATGAAAATGATCGAGTGAACCTTTTGAACCGGGAAGCGACGACTCCCGGCATCGCGTTTTGGTTCTAGGTTCCAGTGAACGGAAGTGAGCGCAAAGCAAGCCGTCGGAGTCGTGGCATCTCCAGGCCGTGACGTCCAGGTCGAGTCTCGAGTCATTTATTCTCTGTCAAGTCAAGTTGCAAGTTGTCAAAACAGCGACTCAAGTCCAGGTCACAATGACTCCGGTCCCCATCCCTGGAGACAGATGGACAGAGCGATGGATATTATGGTAGACAGATGGAAATAGATAGAATGATGTATAGGGACAGATGGAACGAGACACAGATAGATCAGTAGTGGTTATGTTGCGCGGCATCATTTCCATTTATTAGCCAGGGCAATAACTCACATACTTCTTAAAACCCTTTTAAATACCCACAAAGAACCATGTGGGACAGATAAAGAACCAGAACCATCTGTGAACACAACGGTTATTTTATTCTGGGATGGTTCTGTCTGGTACTACAGTATAAATATAAATATATATATATATATATACACTCATACACAGATGAGCCACAACATTAAAACCACCTGCCTAATGTCCTGCCTAATGTCGTGTAGGTTTGCCTTGTGGCGCCAAGGCAGCTTCTGGCATTAGTTGAAGTTATTAAACATCGTTCCCATAATGCATCCTGGTGCCACCTCTTCCCCAGGTAAACAGCGCACACGTACCTTTCCATCCGCATGATGTCAAAGAAAACACGAGTCATCCGACCAGGCCACCTTCTTCTTCTTCTTTCTTCTTCTAGCTCTGACGCTCGCGTTGTCGGTGCTTTCAGTGGTGGACAGGGCTCAACATGGACACTCTGACCGGTCTGCGGCCACACAGCCCCGTACGCAGCGAGCTGTGATGCACTGTGTGTTCTGACGCCTTTATTTCAAATTCAAGTTCAAGCTCAAGAGGTGATTTGTCACATACATACGGTCGCTGCATATACATGCTGGATATGCGGCGAGATGTCATGACCACAGCAGCATGAACCTTTTCACCAGTTGGTGCGACAGTAGCTCTACTGTGGGATCGGACCAGACCAGCTAGACGACCTGTCGCCGGTTCACCGGTTGTCCTTGCTTGCACGACGTTTGGTAGGTACCAACCACTGCATACCGGGAACGACCCGCGAGACCTGGCGTTTTGGAGATGCTGTGACCCAGTCGTCTGGCCATCACAACGTGGCCCTTGTCAAAGTGGCTCAGATCCTTACGCTTGACCATTTTTCCTGCTTCCAACAGATCAACTTCAACAACTGACTGTTCACTTGCTGCCTCATATATCCCACCCCTTGACAGGTGACACTGGAACCAGATGATCAATGTCATTCACTTCACCTGTCACTGGTTTTAATGTTGTGGCTGATCGGTTTATATGTATATACAGTGTGTGTGTGTGTATGTGTGTGTGTGTGTGTGTGTGTATATATATATATTATTATTATTATTTTTTTTTTAATACACTCACACACACACACACACACACACACACTTTTTATATGTCGTATATATAATATATTTTAACACCTTTGTAAGAAGTGGAGAAACATTCATCTTTCTATGTGAAGGAGCAGCATTCACACCAACTATGCATCTGATGAATCCAGTGTGTCCTCCATTCCATGCGTTTTAAAGTGCACATACTGTATGTGTAGTACACCATCGTGTACGAGAGAAGTTGTGAAGGGATGATTGAGGCGTCATTGTAAAGGGGCTTTTGTGTGCCCGGACTAGAGAAACAGCTGTAACCCACCCAGTCCATTCAGCGTCCACCTCGGCTGCGTCTCGGTTATTCTGACTATCCTGTTTTCCCATGAACCTTGGAAGGAAAATTACCACGGCACATTTCGTGACATTTTCCGAATACTAGAATATTCCAGTTGACGGGAACCGGCCTCGAAAGTCTCCGACACAAAGCCCCCGCTGAGAGATGAGAAGGAAAAACAAGCAAAAAAAAAAACAAAAGACCGTGAAAGTTAAAGTTCTTTTCTTTCGATCATGCGTTAAACTGGTAGTGAACCCCGGAATCCGAGGGGAGACAAAGCGCTTCGTCCGCCTCCTTTTAGCTTGTGCAGGAGGTCTCTAATCGATGGCGCTTCCCCTCTGATAATACACGGCACCTGGCCCTTTCACCGCCGCTCATTCAGGACTCATCGGGACGGCTTTGGAGTCCAAAAATCCCGGTGTTTGGGGATCGGGGCGGACCCTGGATGCTAGAATGTGATGACAAAGAGCTCCGGAGGACGGGGACGGGCGGGACGGGACGGCGGGCGGCACCCGACTCCGTCCAGCTGACATCTCTGGCTCTCAGACGAGGATTATCATCTAATTTGCCTCTTTCTTCTCGGGCTCAGGACTCCACCAGCGGCGCGGCACTTCAAAGGCAGAGCCAGATACACAGAGGCCGGCGGACCCGGGCCCCCAAATGGGCTTAGTTAAGCTCTGTTTAAAATGGCAGGGATACAAAAAGAAAAGCTTTGATGCGCGCGTGTGTGTGTGTGTGTGTGTGTGTGTGTGTGCGTGTGTGCAGCTGTACAGTAAGTGTGGGGACCTCTGCTGTGCCCTCCGGTCCTTCGGTCCCTCGGTCCGCACATCGTGTCGATGTCGACTCTGAAGCCCATCGACACAAATACTCCCTCGGGTATTTATTGCAATAAATATATATTGTTTTTTTGTTATTGTGATTTATTGTTTGTTGTATTTGTTGCCATTCGGACGCGATAAGATGAGACTTTTGTGCAGTGCAGTCGAGAAAGAGAAACCAATTCAAATGAGACAAGAAATACAAGTTGACACAAAGTAGCGCTAAGCTGAGTAGTAACCCGAAGGTAACTAGTAATCCTAAAGTAACTAATGATATAAAGGTAACTAGTAACACTAAAGTAACCAATAACACTAAGATAACTTGTGGCAGTAAATAACTAGTGACCCTAAGATAACTAGTAACCCTAAGTTAGGGTCTAGTTCTAAAGTAACTAGGTAGCACTAGGTTAACTAGTAACCCTTAGGTAACTAGTAATTCTAAAGTAACCGTTAAGACTAAAGTAACTAGTAGCACTATGTTAACTAGTTACCCTAAGGTAACTTGTAAGGCTAAAGTAACTAATAACGCAAAGGTAAGTAGTATCACCAAGGAAATAGTAACCCTTAGATAACTTGTAGCACTAAGGTAACTTGTAACCACTAAGTTGACTAGTAATCATAAAGTAACTAAATATGTTACTAGTGGTGCAAATGTGACTAATAACACAAAGGTTACCAATAACAACAAGGTAACTAATTACGCTAAAGTAACTAATAACACCAAGGTAACTGATTACACCGCCGGTAAATAATAACACTAGGGTAACTGATAACACCAAGGTAACTAATAATGCTGATGTAACTAATACCACCAAGGTAACTAATTACACTAAGGTAACTAATAACACCAAGGGAACTAATAACACCAAGGTAACTGATTACACTAAGGTAACTAATAACACCAAAGGAACTAATAACACCAAGGTAACTGATTACACTAAGGTAACTAATAACACCAAAGGAACTAATAACACCAAGGTAACTAATACCACAAGGTAACTAATAACACCGAGGTAACTAATAACAACAAGGTAACCAATTACACTTTGGTAACTAATAACACCGAAGGTAACTAATAAGGTAACTAGTGACTAGTGAGTCCAATATTGCAGGTGTCAGTCTAGTAGTAGTTGTACTAGTAACAGTTATAAAGTGGTATACGGTAATTGTAAATTTAATTTAAACTTAAAATCTCTGATTTACCTTTTTCTTTTCGTTCTAAACTTCATTGATACTTTTCCCAATTTAAACGTGACTCCAACATGGTGCAGAGCTGCCATAATAAAATCCAAGTTACTGAGATTGGACTTTTGGGATGAAATGTTATTATTCGATTACAGCGCAGAGCAGAGAGGTACCGGCTGCGGATAACAATCTCTTGCTGTCATCTCAACCTAATGAAGAATATTTAAAAATGCATAGAGAAATGATTCCTGCCAGTGGAGATAAAATATTCTGTGTAATATTCTGTGTGATTCATTACATCACATTACATTTAGTCATTTATCAGACGCTTTTATCCAAAGCGACTTACAATTGTTCAAAGACCGACGGACGCAGCCATCAGGAGCAATTAGGGGTTAAGTGTCTTGCTCAAGGACACTACAGCATGCTAGCAGGAGGAGCCTGGGATCGAACCAGCAACCTTTGGATTACTAGACCACCAGCTCTACCTCCTGAGCTACCACCCCCATATTCATGGAATTCATAATCAAACCCGGGTGTACACGAGGACATGTTTCCCATTAAAAAGCTAAGACGAGTAAATATAAATTATCTCGCAATTAATGCTTTGAGCCTGTGATGAATAAACAATTTCCCTCTTAAATAAAAACTTTAAACTTAAACCACTGAGTTTCGGAGCCTTTTCCCAGCACAAAGGGCCAGTTAAACCAGGTTGCCCGGGCGGCCTCTGCGCTGCTGTACTTGTTCGGGCTTCTCTGCCATCGCAGAGGAATCCATTTAAAGTGAAGTTCAATTGAACAGGAAAGTGCGTGCCGCAGTTTGACGCCCATTAGGCAAATCAGATGAGATACTTTAAGATAATGACATTTCCCCTTAATGAACAGGAAACAGGAAATGAACACGAAGGGCAGCTCGTCGGAGGCCTTCCCATTATTATTCTGGTATTTCTTTTGCAGTACTGGAAAACGCTATTCAAGGCTACTTCCATTATACCGCCACAGTCCATCGAGGACGTTAGACATTGTTATTAGGGGTGCACCGATTGCCGAATTCTGGGACGATACCTATGTTTAAAATAACAATTGGGTCGATAGCCGATGTTTTCCGAATTTCCCTAAACGCAGCATCACATACAGTTTTCCGAGCTCCCATGAACGCAGCATCGCTTCCTGCTTGTCTGCATCTTCTTAATACGATTGCGGATGGCGTCATTCTCTTGGACGGATAAACAAACAAACAAACAAATAAATAAAAATGCTTAAATGGGTCAGTAAATATAATTTGGCAGCTGTTAACATACCTGGGAGGCCCGCCCAAGTAAAGTCTGTGTGTGGGAAACACTGGATAAACATCAGCCGCTGCCATCTTATTTGCTGATAGGCCCATGGCAGTCAACAAGGCGAATATCGGCCAACGCCTACGGACGGCCCCATAAATCGGTGCATCCCCAGATGTTATATTACGATTGTGACACTTCAAGACCAAGCCGTCAGAATTCTTTGCCACATTAAAAAAAAGCCTTTCCTCGGGATTGGAGCGGATGATGATAAAGTGGAGGCTGAAGGGGCGTGGGGTGTGATGGCCAGATGCTTTTAGCCGCCGTGAGGCCTCAATGAGGAGCTTTGAGATGTTATTTCAGCTGTCTGGAATATTTAGGATCATCTCCTGGAACATCCTACGGTAAGACGTGGCTCATGAATCCCAAAATGTGACACAACCAACCCAATCACTACTTGAATGCATTGGTAATTACAACAGTGAGACTGTACATGACACTGATCTGAAATAGAAATATGGCAACCACTACAATCATTATCATTATTATTTATTCAACATGGTAAATGGACGGCGCATCATCGGGCTTTTCAGACGTTGACTCCAGCTGTAGCCGTTAATTATACATTTATGGCTGAAAATAATGGCCTGATTGCATTTTTTTTCTTCAAATTATGCAACATCTCTTCCCTAAAATTGTTGAAACCACCAATAAAGCATCTCTTGGTATCCACGTATGAATATTATTGGTTTGTAGTGGAATAAAAAAAACCAAAAGGATGACAAATACTGGATCTTACCTTCTTCCACAGTGGGATCCCTCAAATGGCTTTTTGGAATCATTTTAGGAGTTTCAAGGAGATTCTCCATGAATTAGTAATTGAATTCACCCGCGGAGAGTCACAGATACAATTTTCTCGAATATATATCACCGTGAGCATGGGAAGGAAGAGAAGCAGAGGATCTCCTGAGGCCTCGTACCTTGTGTACTTTTGAGTTCCCAACGAGACACAAAACAAAGAGCAGAATTCTCCAAGGAGCTTGGAGAATATCTTTCCCTATTCCTGAAAGACTTGGAGAAGTTCTCTCCATGGGAGCATCTCCAAGCGCCATGAAGTTGAAGTTATTTTGAGTTATTTGCCTTCAACAGGCTTATATCTCAGGATTGAAAGACTTTGAATCAATAATAATAAATTGTGTGGCAGCAATACTCCCTGCAGTGTCTACTCTGCTGGAAATGGAGAAAGAAGAAGATTTGTCTGAGGAGATCGGACAGAAGATGGTCGATCTCAAGGCTCCAAGTCCATCTCCAGAGACCTTGATTGTCCCATGTCCATCCTGTCTATCATGCACAAGGTTCTCCAGACCCTGATGTACCTGTGTCTGTCCTGTCCCTCCAAGTCCATCTCCCAAGACCTTGATGTTCCTGTCCCTCCAAGTCCATCTCCCAAGACCTTGATGTTCCTGTCCCTCCAAGTCCATCTTCAGAAACCTTAATGTTCCTGCCCCTCCAAGCCCACCTCCAGACATCTTCATGTCCCTGTCTCTCCAAGTCCATCTCCGGGCATCTTGATGTTTCTGTCCCTACAAGTCTATCTCCAGACACCTTGATGTTCCTGTCCCTCCAGGTCCATCTCCAGAGACTTGATGTTCCTGTCCCTCCAAGTCTATCTCCAGACACCTTGATGTTCCAGTCCCTCCAAGTCTATCTCCAGACACCTTGATGTTCCAGTCCCTCCAAGTCTACCTCAAGCCACATTGATGTTCTTCTTCCTCCAAGTCCACCTCCAGACACCTTGATGTTCCTGTCTCTTCAAGTCCATCTCTCAAGACCTTGATGTTCCTGTCCCTCCAAGTCCAGACATCTTCATGTCCCCGTCCCTCCAAATCCACCTCCAGAGACCTTGATGTTCCTCTCTCTCCAAGTCCATCTACGGACATCTTGACGTTTCTGTCCCTACAAGTCCATCTCCAGACACCTTGATGTTCCTGTCCCTCCAAGTCCATCTCCTGAGACCTTGATGTTCCTGGTGCTCCAAGTCTATCTCCAGAAACCTTGATGTTCCAGTTCCTCCAAGTCTACCTCAAGCCACATTGATGTTCTTCTCCCTCCAAGTCCACCTGCAGACACCTTGATGTTCCTGTCTCTTCAAGTCCATCTCTCAAGATCTTGATGTTCCTGTCCCTCCAAGTCCATCTCCAGACACCTTGATGTTCCAGTTCCTCCAAGTCTACCTCAAGCCACATTGATGTTCTTCTCCCTCCAAGTCCACCTGCAGACATCTTGATGTTCCTGTCTCTTCAAGTCCATCTCTCAAGACCTTGATGTTCCTGTCCCTCCAAGTCCATCTCCAGACACCTTGATGTTCCAGTTCCTCTAAGTCTACCTCAAGCCACATTGATGTTCTTCTCCCTTCAAGTCCACCTGCAGACACCTTGATGTTCCCGTCTCTTCAAGTCCATCTCTCAAGACCTTGATGTTCCTGTCCCTCCAAGTCCATCTCCTGAGACCTTGGAGTTCCTGTCCCTCCAAGTCCATCTCCAGATACCTTAATGTTCTTGTCCCTCAAAGTTCATCTCCAGAGATCTTGGGTGTTCCCATCCATCGTACGCAATGCTCTCCAGAAGTTTCAGGCCACGCCGCTGAAGCAAACACCCCTCCGGAATGAGGGATCCCCCAAACCGTGGCTTCAGGTTTCAGCTGAACTTCAGACACATTGGTCCAGGGGCTTCACCTCAATAAGAGGAGGGATAAATGGGTGGAGACCCAGGAGGAAGCCACTGCTGAGAGAGACACAGGAAGCCAAGATGGAGAGATCTGAGGGCAGCAGTTTGGGGGTGAAGGAACCTTTCACCTTCAGATCTGAGAGAACTGGAGTAGTTTGTAAAGGGAGAGAGAGAGAGAGAGAGAGAGAAATGCCAGGGCAAAGTGAGGTGAAGGAATCTGATAATTGGCTCCAGTAAGAGCTTGTTTGCAGGTGTTTTCTTACCCATTAACAGTGAAATAAAGGATTGGGGCGATCAAACACTCATCTTTAATATTTCAGAGAACATTTTAATATACTTTTTTGATAATGCAGGGAATACATTTGAAGCCTTGGCTGTATATCCAGTTGAGGGCGGCCTTTAACTAGCTCAGTTAAAATTTAACACAAAAAAACCCAGAATCAATACATGCAAACAACTCCACCAGATTCTTAAAATACAGACAGGCCACAAAGAGCCGTCTGAACACCGAGCGAGGACAGTAGGAATTATTCCTAAATATACCGTAGAAGATTAACTAATAATGGCAAAGACAAGATACTGAATGTGCTCAAAATCAGACTTTATTTGCCCGGGCTACGAAGTTCAACCACAAAGAGTTTGTGCAAAGAAAGCAAAGAGTGAAGCGCACAGGTAACATCTGATCTATCATATTTATGTATATATCAATATCTAGATGGATATAGATATATACAGTATATGCATTTCAGCAGAAAGGATATTGTCAAGCAAAACAAACATATATACCGTATATATACTGTATATCAATAGTCTGAGAACTCTGGAGCAACCTGAAACCTTTATCAATATGGATAATGTACATATACTGCATGGCACTGTTGAACTGATTAAAAATATAATAATTTCTTTTCAATGTCTTGAGTCGTCCACAGCGGGCCGTCACCGATCGTTCTCAGCGGAGCAGCTCCTTTTTCAAATTCTAGAATTGATCTGGTAAACTGCATTTCCAACACGTTGTTTCAGATGATCAGAGAAGCTACATGTGCTGCCAGGTCGGACACGGCTGGAAGTAAACACCTGTAAAATTGTAATTATACGCTCAATGACAAGCCGCTAATAAACCAATAAATCAGCCAGATCAATCTTTTCTACAACTACAGATTTACCACAAAAACGCTTGAAAACTGTGAAATGATAGAATAATATGAAATATATGTTTTTTTTTAATAACTAGTGAGCATCATGCAAGGTGACTACATTCTTAAAAAAAGCAAAAAAAAAAACAAACAAAAACAAAAAACAATTTAGCATTTTGCTAAATTTTGCACGGCAAATTAATAATTCTTATTTCATAAGGCACCGACTAAGATCAGGTCTTATCTGGTTGAACATCAACCAAATGTCACTGTCGTTTGAAATTGTTTTCCTTGAAATTAAAAAGGTCCTAGCAGAAAGACTAAAGACTGAAAACAAAATGAATAATATCCAAGTGCCACAGCATTTTATGTTTAGGGATCTTGTGATAAACAACAAAAAGAATTCCCAAAATTTCAGTGTAACCATTCGAGGATCAAATCAGTCCAAATTGAAAAACAAGATGGATGTTGCAACTCAAGTCAGCAAAAGCAGTTATTTTGACGGATCCTTTCGAACCGTTTTTGTTTTAAAACTCAACATTATTTTAAAAAGTGCAGGCGAGCAGTGACAAATAAAACATTCGCCGATATTTGAAGATCAAATCTTTCCAAAACAGTATTTTAAATCCGTCTTTCTTTTTTTTTTTTTCTCCATTGCATAGACTTTAAAAAATAACAATCCAACGAAATAAGATTCCAAATTGGTACAAACGCAGATTGATATTGCTGTAAAAGAGCAAAGTCTCCCGTGTTTTTTTTTTTCTTTTTCTTAAACACATTTCAAGCGAACGGGAGAGGACGACGCGAGATGGGCAACAGGGCGACGGAGGGAGGGAGGGAAGACAACAAGCTCAGCAGCCGTGGAAATGGAAGATAAAGCAGGAGATAAAACCAGAAGATACATTAGAATCTGAACCAGAAGATAAATGAGAAGATAAACCAGGAGATAAAACTGGAAGATAAACTAGAAGAAAAGACCAGAAGACACGTCAGAATCCGAACCACAAGATTAAACCAGAAGATGAACCGGAAGATAAAAGTAGAAGTTAAAAGTAGAAGATAAACTAGAAGACAGACTGGAAGATAATCTGCTTTCTGATAAGTGCGGGGTCATGGTTCATCCTCTGCTTTCATTCATCGTCGCTCTTGCTCCGCTCCGAATGATCCTGAGAAACGGAGGCGAGGAGGAGGAGGCCAAGGAGCGGCGGAGAGACAGGGACAGAGAGAGAGAGAGAGAGAGAGAGAGAGAGAGAGGGAATATGAGAAACAAGAGAAACAACCAAATGATACGTAGGCCGGCGAGCGACGGGGGCGGCTAACCGCGCCAAATAAGGGGAGCTGAATTAACGTTTGAATCTTCAATTAGGCAAATAAGTTGGATTTCGAAATGAATGTCGCTTATTTTGCCTCTCCTGTGAATTTGAGAGCCCTGACGAGCGCCTTCCCGTCAGAGGCTTTACCGTGTGTTTTTATTTTTTTGTATAAATTCATATTAATATTAATTCAATATACGGAATACACAGCGGGGGAAAATGAACACCGTGAAATACCGCATACCACTGTACTTTGGCAGATACCATACCGTGCTGTGGAATATCACACCGCGACATCCCTAATCCGGCGTTAAGGGGCGTAGGTGTGGCTGTGCGTAGAGCACGAGCCTGGGCGTCATGTGTCGCAGACGACAGCAGAAGTGGTCGTTCTCCAGCAGCGCAGCGAGCACTTTGCCCAGTTGGACATTGAACATTCTACATGAATGAGAGCTCAAAACACTCTGTATGTAGTGTTTAAAGTTGTGCATTAAAAAAAACACACACTATTTGATTAACATGACCATAAACGTGTATTTATTGATGGTGAACATGTTGGCGTCCAACCTCAACGCTAATGACGTCATTATGTTACACCTGCAAAAGTGGTGACTTGGTCTCAAGCCCCGTTCCATCTTGGAACCACGGCAGCAGTGGCTCCCGCTCGCTGTCCCGTGCCAAATTTGTCGCAACAGGTATGAACATTTTCTCAGGCTCACGTTCAATGTTTGGGCATGAGGTTTATTGTTTGTTAAAATGTTTCTTTTTTTCCTTCTCCCTTTTGGGTTCATCTCTCTGGGTTCACTGTCAAGTTGATTTCACGAGTTAAATGGAGTTAACCAAACCTTTTCGTTTTTATTCATGGGTCACTTTTTCAGGTCATATTTTGTTGTTTATCATTAGGTTTGGTTTATATTGTCATATTTTACTGTGTAGAGTTAACCAGTCAATCTATCCATCCATCTATCTATCTGTCTATCCATCCATCTATCTGTCTATCCATCTGTCTATCTATCCATCCATCCATCTATCCATCTGTCTATCTATTCATCTGTCAATCTGTATACTATCTATCTATCTATCTATCTATCTAGCTATTCATCTGTCGATCTGTCTATCTATCCATCTGTATCTATCCATCTGTATATCTATCCATCTATCTGTCTATCTATCCGTCTATCCGTCTGTCTGTCTGTCTATCTGTCTGTCTGTCTATCTATTTTATCTTTTTATCAGCAGCCAGTCTATCTAGAGCCAAATTTAAACATTCTAATTTGTCACGGAGGGAAAACCCGACACATGCAGGTGTGTTTGGATGACGACCAAAACGACAGAGGATTTGGATCAACCTGGTAGAGGGTCTGGATCCCCTCTGCGTTGTGTTTTATGCGATTGCAAATTATTTGAAGAAAAGGGCTTTATTTTGATTCTTAATTTGATATTAAGGTTTTGTAGTAATGGCCAAAAAGGAAAGAATCTTGAATGAAGTTGTGAAAAGGGGTTTATCCTGGAGATTTTGTGCTCGGGCCTTCTAAGACACAGTTTTTTCTTCTGGGTTTGATCCGTTGCGTTATAAGCTGAGTCTCGTCCTCATCCCAGCTCTCGGTCCAAGCAAGTTCCGAAGTGGCAATAGTTGTGATCTCGTTTACTGAGCATTACTTCAAACATGGCTCCAGGAACCTTCTGCTTTTGGAATGGTATCACCACCAACGTGAAGGTTCTGCTCGCGGGCCTGGCCAGACTGTGTGCAACTAATTATGCATAAACAGACCATCATTTGTGCATTAAAAAATTAGACATTTTATTTGAAATCGGGACTGTAGGTTGCGGGTCCAAGCGGTCCTGAGTCACCTGGAAAGCTGTTGTTAACCAAATAAACACACAGCCGTGAACTTTTGTAGCTCAGCTGCTAAACCAAATATTTGCTGACGAGAAGTGTGTTTGCAGAGACGGAACCGCACTCTGGCAGATTGCTTGTTGTCCTCGCTGACCTTTGGTGTCCCTCGGTGCGGTTTAGCGTTTCATCGCGGTTTTTGATAATACGCTCCTATGGATAGATTCACAGATTCACTCGTTGCGACATCTCCCCAATTGGCACCGCTGCTCGGCTAAAATCAACAGATATCTGAGGGGCATAAACGCGAGGGGTTCCTCCCCTCATTTTCTGGCCCGTGACCCTATTTTTAGGTGCCAAAATTCAAAAAGTATCCCCCCCCCCCCCTTTCAACATTATTTTGGAGCCCGCACGCCTCATTTTCATGCGTGACAATGAGCGTTAAGGCGAATATGCAACAGATTGAGGCTTGACAAAAATGTCGTCTTTTCTGACTGGACAAACCTGGCTGGTGCAGACATGTGAGGGACGGAGGAGGAGGAGGAAGCTCCAAATGGATGATATAAATACGATGAACCACTTCTAACCCATTTAACTTAAATCTATATTTAAAATCAATCAAATACGAATATTTATTTGTCTTAGAAATGTCTCCCGACCCTCGTCTGGAATAGCTTATTTCCACCGTTCCCATCCAAGGGACGTACATTCTGGTTCATTCTGAGCCCAAAAAGCAACTAAAACATTCAAACACAGCCGGGCCGATTCAGTAGAATGTTTTGGGTTCCGGCCATTTAGGTCAGTGTCCGCACCCTGCTTGCCTCATCCAACACTCACTGACACGCACGCACACACGCACGTACACACAAAGGCAAACACACACACACACACACACAAAGGCAAACACACACACACACACACACACACACACACACACACACACACACACACACACACACACACACACACACACACACACACACACACACACACACACACACACACACACACACACACACACACAGGCTTTTAGGTGAGGCATTAGCATCCGTGGAGGAAGTGGCGCGGTAATATTCATCCGTCCTGAAAGCTGTCACAGCAGCGCGGCGCGGCGCGTTGACGAGCGGCGACCTACGTTGTCGTCGGCCTCGTCCTCGCTGTCGTCGTCGTCGCTGACCACCGGCTTGGCCTTCCCTCGGCTCTGCCTCCGCTTGCCTTTGTCGGGGCCCCGCTCGTCCTTGGACAGCTTGATCTTAACTCGCACCGACTTGGCTGTGGGAGATGCACAGGGGGAAGGAGGAGGAGGGGAAGGGAGTCTTAATCCAGATTACACCAATTTGCATTTCACCCGACGGGGGGGCCATGATGTCACCGAGGCCTCTTAGGTGATCTGGGACCCATTTACTAACTCAGAGCCTGACAATAACGGTTGCCCGGTTGGTTCCATTGTCAACCGTCTCGTGCGGTTCGGTGGCCGCCGTCCTCAACCGGTTTTCATATGTTAAAAAAAAAAAAAAAAAAAAAAAGTATTATACCTCTGCATGTTTAGAAACCTCTGCCGTTTGATCATTGTCCCTCCATTATGAAATGAAAATAAATTTGCCAGCCGTTGAGTCGGCCCGGCCAACCCAGCGCGGAGGCGCGGTTGCCAACTCGGCAACCACTTCTAAAGTGTCCGTACTGAGAGTAAAGAGAAAACATGGAGGCAGAGTGAGGTGACTACGCTTCGATGCCACCTTGTTAAACAATTCACTCTTTTCACGGCACACCGTTTAGGTTCAAAAGGTTTATTCGTCACATACATATACATACTTTCATACATATATGCAGTGAAATGTAATGCAACGCACCCGGTGATAACACACAATATGTTCTAATATACGATAAAATAAAATAAAATAAAATGGAATAGATAGAGGGAATATGCTTATGTATATGGAATAGGCAATTATGTATATACAGATATGTGCATTAAAGTGGCATGTGAATGAAGTGAGGTAGTGTTTGGGATAATACAGCACAGTATACAGCAGGACGGCGCAGCAATACAGCATCACTGAACAACCCTGAACAGTGACACAGTATGCGGGACAGTGTGCTACATACAGTACAGTAAGGTAGTGGAGCCTATGTGTGTGGCTCAGTGAGGACCCCTGGTGAGGTTGATAGGAGTCAGAAGGAACGACCTTTATGAAAAACCTTTCACGTTCAACTTTATTTTCTTCACATTGTCTCTCCTGGCGACCGGTTAAGACTTAATTCCAACAAAGTGCGCTGCTGCTGCTATCTGTCCGACCTGCTGTGTGCGGTGACTGACAACCCGGCAACCGCCCCGGTGGGACGGTGGCAAAGTCAACCCTAAACCGCACCCGTTTGCAGCGCGGAATTCAAACGAGACGATGTGCGTGTGCGTGTGCGTGTGTGCCTGTGTGTGCGCATGCGCGCGCGGGTGTGTGCGTGTGTTGGTTCCTACCCTCAGCCTCTGACTCCTCATCATCATCTTCATCGCTGTCTTCCTCGCTCTCCTCCTCCTTGGCAATCTTCTGCCTGGCACTCTTGAATACGGACTGAAGCACGATGGAGTCCTCGTAGATCTGGAGGAGGGAGGGAGGGACGCAGTGGGGACTCAGGGGCATTGTCAACAAAGTGAGACATCACGGTATCTCATTTTGACAAATACGAACATGATTTGATGATATTTTGGGGAAGACTACTGGTGATTTCACGATATTTACACGCAAGTAATATTTGAGAAACAATCCTTAGTAATGTGGATATTATGACCATGCAGGTACAAGCATTGAGTAGAAACCTTGAGAACAGGGGTGTCACGATTCTCCAAATCCACGATTCGATTTTCGATTTAAACATATGTATTTTTTTCCAGCAACGAAGGCTATGCCAATGTTCGACTATCAAATCTTCATTTGTAGAGAAAAACACTTTTTTTCAACAAGTAACTTTTATTTTTCCTTTTCTCTTTCGGCTGCTCCCGTTAGGGGTCGCCACAGCGGATCATCTGCCTCCAATACCTTCTGTAATTAACTTTTATTTCGAATATTAAAAATTTAAAATAACAACAAATATATGAGCTTTAGCAAACCTAGACTTTAAAATAATAAACAACAAGTCCCCTATAACATGACTTTTAAGTTACTCACCAAAATAAGCTAAAAGAAACAGATGCTACGCAGAAGGGGAATCTTTTTAAATAGATTCAACCATTGAAAACGGCCCCAAACATTTGTGAGGCGTAAAAATAATTGAAAATCCTTTGCTGAGGAATGATCCTGACCCTTCTCGGACGACCCTAATTTGACAGAGTTTAATATTAACAAATTTTTTATCAAATGTCATTTCCTTGTTCGCTTGTTCTCATTCGATTGTCTTCTATTAATGTTGAGCACTTTGAGTTGCATGTCATCATAGTAAGTAAACAACATTTATATAGCAATAATAAGAGAAAGAGTATAAATACTTTTAGCCATTTGGCAATTGTGGAAAAGGAAGCCACCTGAGTGTTGGTGGAGAATGATGATTTAAAAACACAGCAGGGGAGGGAGTCATAGTGCAAAAGAAGACAAATATAACTGCAGCGACAGAGTGAGAAAAGGAGGAGAACAAGCCCCTGGAGGCGCTGACCTGAGAGCCCTCCAGATTGAAGGTCTGGGCGTTGTGGCAGAGGAGCATGACGTCCTTCTCCAGGTCGCCCACGCTCCTGTACTTATGGCTCCGCACGCGGTCCTATTAGCACACAACACGTACGTACGCGCACACAGCAAATCTCAAACTCAAGCCACTCAAGTCTCATCACTTTGTCATTTCAGGACCAATTAGTGAACTTGGAAAAAAAAAAACCTGGAAAAAAGTTAAATGAGATTTTTTTGTTTTGTTTAAATATGACAAATAAAGTGAAATCTGATTTTAAAATTTAAAAAAAAAAAGAATACATTTAAAAATTTGAATTTTGATATTACTTTCTGAATACAGTTGGAAAGCCAGTTTGATGTTGGGGAAAAGCATAGACAAATCAAATAATTAGATTAGAGCACTGGTTTATCCAGGGGATTGATACTTGATTTGAAGGGTAATGTTTTCATTACAAACATTAGATTTAGCTTACAACCTTGTAACATGCGAGTGTAAATAAAAAAAACAGAGCTGTTATACCAATACTATACTCATTATACCATATGGCAAAATGAGAAAATTATTGTATTACTATTTGAGAAGAAAGAAGAAAGAAAAAATGTCAGGAACAATAAAACCAGAGAAAAGGTTTTAAAGAGCTCATTTGTATTACTGTGAAACACACGTTTCTTCCTTCCTTTGCTGTATTGTCGGTGATCTGTTGTTAAATGTTAAAATGTATTATGAATAAAATATAAATATATGAAAAATATAAAATATGTTAGTAATAATATATAATATCATAAGTATTGTTCAAGAACAAGATATCATTGTGTATTACCAGATTTATAACAATTACCTAGATAGGTACTGATTGATATTGATCACTAAGAACAATTATGTTCTTATTGACTTTCACAGAATTGCATTTCGTATATTCAGAATATTTTTGGGTATATTTGGGGATTTTTTTTTTTTTTCCATTTGGCTATTTTCTGTATATGTTTATTTTTTCCATTTGGGGATTTTTTGTATATTTGGCCTATTTTCTTTCAGGCAGTTAAGCTTATTTATGCTTATTGTCTCATTGTACAAATCCTTACCACGATAAATTCCTTGGACTGTATATGTAAATGTACAACCCTAACCCAAAAAAACTGATTGTGATTATGGCTCACAAGGTAAGATGAAAACCATTTTTCATTATCGCCGCAGCCTGAGCCCACATTGGCTCCACCACCATGTATCGGCATCGCAACGTCGCTGCCACCAACAGACCTTGATCTTCTTGAAGTCCACGGGCTTCCGGATCAGCTCATAGTACTCCGGGAGCTCCTTCCTGGACGGCAGCTGGACGAACACCTCGCTGAGCTGCCTCCCCGACCTGTGAGCCAGGACAAGAGGGAGCGAGACGTCAGCGTGTGAAACGCGGCGCGGTTCGACGTTCGCTGCGGTACCTCAACGTGACCTGATTCCCGTTCCCACTCCTTGCCGTGCTCTGGACGGTCTTTACGTAGAACTCATTTCCTTGCAGAACTTCAAACGTCCCCTAATCTCCATGAGATTAACACCCTTCTTACAGTATGTATCCCACTATCTACACTGCCATTTCAAGCGTGTTGGAAGATTGTTGAGTTGAGTTGGAGAGGAAAAAAAATAAATAAATAAATAATAAAAATCGTAATGAAATTTGCTGCCATTATAAGATCACCGGCCTCGCCTTTCCAATTCAATGTCACAGCGGCGTTGGCTGAGCGCCAGATCGCATCGACGCACCATCGCGTTACCCGAGGCGGTGCGTAGGAGGTTCGTCATTGGCCAGACGTTGACTTTGAGGAGCTGGGAGGCGAGCCGTCCCTCGACGGCGACGCTGTTCTTGCGTTAATGAGCTGCGGCTCCGGCTCAAACCTCAAGGTGAAACGAAGAAAGGACGCGTGGACGTATTCCAATCTGGTCATTTGCTTCCACACATTAGACTCAATCAAATGGCTGGTCGCTATTAATGTCGTTGAAATCGTTTTGTTGATTCGTTTTTCTTCTGACGTGGATTTGGTCTAGATTTAATATCGGTTTTGACTCAAGATGGAAAATCCTGTGCTATCAGTGAAGCTTGAGCTCAGAGCCAAGTGCTGTAATGTTAATACCGTTAATGCAACTTAATGAACACAAATCAACTCAGAGCAGAGAAAGAGTGCAGGGCATAGAAACCTTACAGCTACAGGGATCAATGTTGGTTCCTGGGCGTGAAATTACATTTGGCTGTTAAATTTCAGTGCCGATTATTAATCGGGGGCAATGTGCCAACTGAAGAAAGATTAACACCTCAGTAGAACAGCTGCATTTTTTTTTTTGTTTTTTTTAATCTTTCGGTAATCAGTGTCACACTCTATTGATGGTCCTCCATCACCAGAGACATGCAGAGTTGAGCGGGGGGGGGGCTAGAGGGGGCGGAGCCTGAGTGTCTGAGGAATTAGGACACGGAGGAAAACATGTAAAACAAAAACACACCCTGTTTTTATTTGGAGACACGGGGATGCGGACCAGAGATCTCTCCCTCTCCGTTACGCAGCGATCCAAGGCGGAGCAGAACAGTCCCTCAGTGGGGTTTAGAATTTTTCTTTCATACAAGTAGGAAATTGACGAATATAAATACATCTAAAATAAAAACACAGGAAAACTGGCGCGAAAACCGCCGTGGCGCACTCGGCGCGCCGCTGTCTGTTCTCCACTCCACTCCACTCCACTCCACTCCACTCCACTCCACTCCACTCCACTCCAGTTCTCTTCGTTATGGTCACGTTTTTTCATATTCCAAACAAGTGGGAAAATAAGGAAACAAAATCAATCTTAATCTTTCTCTGAATCCCTGTTCAGGCTGAACCCTGCGTTGTCGTAATGTGGCGTTCAGAGCTAATCACAATATGTAATTATAATCACAATATGTTAGATGCTATTATCATAACATTAGCATTATTATTACATGATCTCAATGATCAGATGACTTGGGTTTATCAGTTTCTCCGCCGTGGCCTTAGCTTCCACTGCTGATCGCTGTGTGAAAACAAATATAGCAAATATAAAGTATCTACATTTCTGAGTGCACCCCTCAAAAAGTAAGAATGCAGAAATTTGCCGAGCGCAAACGCATACTCGTGAGAATATATTTCGACTTGAAATTCCAAGCGCATGCATGCGTGGGCTGCAGCAGTGGAAGAAGTTGACTTCTAAAACTCTAAAATTCTTCAAGTGAGGCTTTATTTCCCCACGTTTAAGTAAAGTTCAAGTCTGGTCCTTGAGGTCACTTCTGTCGTGTTTGCTAAATGAATAAACTTTACTGAGCATCTGAGGTGTGAAACAAGGCTTGAGACATTACAATTTTAATTATTTTTCCTTTGTTTTTTATGTAATTCCCCCGTCTCTGACGTCCGTATCCATTAGGTTTTCTGGATGGAAAATAAAAAGCGACTCTAAAGCCCCTCTGGTACTCGCACCCAGAAGAAATACGCTGCACTTCCTCATGCAGGGTCATTTGCTAAAGCACCAAGTTGTTCTGTAGTTATTACGGCTCTTTGGCATCCCGAGTCACAATTACCATCATCCTCACTCTTTTTCTTTTTTCCAGACAATTGTATTCATCTGTCGGGTCAACCGGTGCCTCAATTTGCATCAATTTGAAAGACGCTGCGATGCTCAGTGAGTGTCCCGCTAAATGGAAAGCGGTCTGGCCAAGGGTCGTGCGTGCTCTCTGTCAGCAACTCAACCCTCACAACAACAAATAAGTGAAGGGACACAACGGTTTGATTTCAAGTGTGGCCCCGGCGTGAACTGTTCACCGGGTCCCCGGCAGCTCCACCATCTTCTCCGGGCGACGGTTCACACGGATGGTTGCTCGCTCAGGCTGGGACGTATCGGCTTGACTTCACTTCGTATTGGGTATTTTGAACAACCGTGCTCGGTGTGGTTCAATGAAGGAACTTCTATGTAGCATACTGCAGACATAAGTGGCAAACAAGGAGGGTAGGTAGGTAGGGTACTACAGGTAGTTAGGTACGCTATGTTGGTACTATTAGTAGTTAGGTAGGTGGGTAGATACTATAGATGAGTGATTACTATAGGCAGGTAGGAAGGTAGGTCGGTACTATAGGCAGGTCCCATAGGTAGTTAGGTACTATAGGTAGATAAGCACTATAGAGAGATGTGCACTATAGGCATGTAGGTAGGTACTATAGATAGATGGGCACTATAGGTAGATAGTTGCTATAGGTAGATACAGTAAGTACTATAGATAGATGGTACTATAGGTATGTAGGTACTTTAAGTAGGTAGGTAGATACTATAGATAGATGGTACTATAGGTAGGTAGGTAAGTACTATAGGTAGGTAGGTGCTATAGGTAGATAGGTACTATAGATAGATGGGTACTCTATGTATGTAGGTACTTTAAGTAGGTAGGTAGGTACTTTAAGTAGGTAGGTAGGTACTATAGATAGATGGGTACTATAGATAGGTAGGTAGGTGCTATAGGTAGGTATGTACTAGATAGATAGGTAGGTAAATAGATATGCCAAAATAACACCTATTGATTTGAAAACCATTATTGATTTGGGCTTGGTAGCATCTGCACAGCACTGTCCCAAACAGAAACCTAAAGCTGTATCAGGCCTGAGAATCACCTCGCCAATCTACAGATACTACATGTGCTTTCTGTTGCCTTCTGGCATCTGTAGGAAGAAGTAAAATTCATTTGTTGGAACAGAGCGCGAGGGACATGCTGCAAAAGGTCTGAGTTTGTTTACATCAATCGTAATTTTGTTTCATTTTGTTTAATGCCGCTTTAATGAAAATAGTGACAGGTCTAAATTGACAATCAAGTGATCTTCTAATACATGTATGAAATCAGAAAAAAGGACAAACTAAGATGATTATTATTATGAATATCAAATAAATCATTGAGAGAGTCAATTCTATTCATGATTTGATAAATGTTGGTAAATAAACACATAAACAGCAATGAACGGGCATTAAATCATCTACACTGTAGGTTTCACTAGTGCTATGGCAGGAAGGTCAAGCTCATTAATCATTCAAAATAATTTCAATCATTGGTCATTTTTATTTATTTATTTTTTGTATTTTGGGATATTGAAAACCAAAAAATTGAAATAAATAAAATTACATCCCTACAGGAAACAAAAATTCAATACAACCACTTCTCCCAACACAAAGGGCTCTGAACTCTGTTCTCTATCTTTATAAACTAACTATATTCTACTGACAGACCACAGAGTCATTGTGCCATCCCCCATGCAGGGTTTAGGGTTTTTTCGGTGACGAGTGCCGGCCCCAAAACAACGCGGTGTTGAAGTTGAACAGTTTTCGACAACTGAACAATGTCATTTTGAGCTTTAGATTGCATCTGGAGGGCCGTTGTGAAAAGCTTTTTCTTCGATGTCTATTGATTTCAAATGACTTGGAAATCAAGCAATCACACCGGTGCGAGGCCCCTCCAGGATTGGAGAATGTCGCAGGTGGTTGGATCCACTTCTGACAAACATGGCCGGTTGGAAGAAAATTGGCTTTTACACATTCGATGTATGGGGTACAATACCCTTCATCCTGTTGTCGTAGCAAAGGTGGCCTTTGGGAACAGCAACATTTGGTCGTTTCCGTGAAAGAGCCAGGGATGAATTGAAATGCAACCATAAAGGCCCGGAGAAGGGGCTTCTCATAATGGCTCGGGAATCAATCAGTGATTTCAAAACAATCTGCTCCGTGCGTGAGATATCCTCAACGTTGACAATCCCATTTGTCCTGTTTGATCATCTTACGTTTATTGAAAATTTCACCTTTATGCTTTTAAGAGCGCCGGGCAGGCCGAGGCAGTTATCCGGTTCGCCGGGGGAGATTAGGCTTCATCAGAGCGTCTGTGTGTCCCTGTCGGCTCGGGCGTTTTCGTTGCCTTCCAAACCACTCGCATCCATTCAGGGTTTTCTATCCCCCTTTACGGCGGGAACAGCCTCCGCTTCCACGGAATGTCCGGGATCCCTGCTGTGGAAAATCCTAAATCTAGCGCGGGGGGAGATGGGAGCTGCGACTGAGATGGTCTGGGAAGAAAATTGGATCCGCAGCGAAAGGAAAGAATTTGAGTCATGGAAAAGCAGGTAGCAGATTCCTGGAAGGACTCCACCAGAACAGGCAACCAGAACACTTTTCAGGAGCAGGAACACAAAACGTGCATTTTGATACAGTGCACAGACGACCAGAGTTGACGTAGAGTTTTGCATACTGACAATATCATCATTTAGTCTGCGGTATGCAGTCGATTGACAACAGATTAATGACCTAACGCTTGGCCTCAGCTAAACTAAACATGGAGCCCGCCTCTTGGCAGGTACGGAGGCGTGAATATAAATAAAGGCAGTTTTGGGGGAAAAAGCTTGGTGGCAGTCCCTCGGTGCCATATTAATTACATGTATTATGACAAGCTGCAAAATTCTTATTACCCTTTCGCAACTGGGAGAGCTGAGCTGCCGCCAAATAAAAAGTTTCCTTTGTTGTGGTTGGGATTTTCGTTGGATTTTCAGTTGGGGGAAGAAGGCCCATAAGACACTTTCACACTCTGCTTTTTGACTCCTGCATTTTTATACTCGGTTTTATCATATAGCATAATCCATTTGTTGTAGACTCACAATTTGTTCTTGTTTAGTTGTCTAGTTTTTTCATTGTTTAACATTTATTGTTAATTTGTAGGTTTATTGCATATTGCCATTCTTTCCAATTTTCATGAAATAACTTGCTATCTATCTATCTATCTCTTTATCTATCGATCTAATGATCATAAATGATCATTGAATATTTCAGTAAATTTAATGACTTGATAAATTGTATGAATTTTCACGTGAGCAACATAGCGTTACACAGTCTTTTTAGATCAGTGGTTCTCAACATGGGGTCAGGGGCCCTTCAAGAGGTTCCATTCATTCATTTTAAAAGACATTAGCATTGGAGGATGTACAATGATGACTGTTTGGTCGTCTCCCTAACCAGAGCATAGACACTAAATCATATCCAACAATAAAATTCTGATCTCAGATTTGGGATCGCAGAGGCTAAACCTCATCAAAACGGGGTCGGTGTTCTAATGCTGATCAAATCCAATGACCCTTGACACGACCGAATAAGCACTGCTGTGAAAACCTTGTGAAAACCTCAACACTGCCTCACCCGTCTCTGTAGTTGATGACCGTGTCCACGATGGTGTGCATCTGCTTGGTGAGTTTCGGGGGGTTGGGAGACATCTTCTCGGCCGGCGGGCGTCCCCGTCTCTTCTTGGCCTTGGACCCGCCGTCCTCCCTGCTGGACGAGCCCTTGTCCTGCCGTCGCTTCCGCTTGTGCTTCTTCAGACGGATCTCCTCCTCCATCTCCTCCAGGTTGCCGTCCTCGATCGCCTGGAACGGGAAGGGTTAACTCGACCCTTGTTTATTGGACGGTAAAACAAGAATTTAATAAAAGATGTTCCGTGACAGATTTATAAGGCTCCCAGACGCCATATTGTCTCCTCCGCCGCAGCGGCGCCGATATTTACGGTTTGAGGAAGGGATTTCTAATTGAAAGCTGGATTTTTCGATTCGATAAACATCGCAAATTCAATCTCAAATGTGTTTTATCCGTATTTCACGGGCTGCCTCACGATACTTTGTTTTTTAGTAGAAATGATTGCATGGTACCAATCACATTTTCATGAGATTAAAAAGGTTTCATTTTAAAGGACTTCACGCAAAACAAATAAAGTCATCATATATAGTCATCTTCATTCATTAAAATCTAGTATAATCTCAGCCTCTGTCTATTATTTATTGATAGATCTATTATTAATCACATCTATTAATCTACTTTTATAAGTGTCCAACGATGGTTTCCAACCATGCTGGACTAAATGTATATTTCCCTGTCATTAAAAAAAAAAGATTCTGGAAAGATTTTTTTGCTTGACGATTTGAATAACAAAACCAGGGGGAATATCACAGGTTTTCAATGATCATGTTTCTTGCAAGGACTTTTCAAGCACTTCACCAAAGAGGCAATTTTTTAAGGTATTCCATTTCCAAGGTCAAAATTCAAGCTCTTCAAGCACCCCAAAGACAAGTTAAGAACCTTGGATATACTCTTTAGCTACAAAATCTTTTGTTCAACACAGGAACTGTGGGTGTTTTATAAAATAAACACGATGGTAATAACAGCCAAAAAGCTCATTAGATGTTGCAACGTTGGAGCTGAAATATTAATGTGGTGCAGCGTTGTAAAAAACAATGTTAATTCCCAGGAAACTGGGCTGTGTAGGACACCGCTGTGGGCAGGAGATGCTGAGACGGCCAAATATTAGAATAATAGATTGTTGCTTTCACCGCCACCAGATGAGAAAGAAAAAAGCCTCGGCGCAAGACTCCAAAACCCCTACCAAACAAATGACTTGATTCTTTTTGTTTTCAATACAAATTCGTTTTCGGAGGAAGTGACACGGGGGGGTCCGAATTGAGTGCTGGACTGTTTTCATTATGATAAAGACAAGTGAGGGGGGGGGGGGGGGGGCTTTCTTTTTATTTTCAAGGAGTCGCCCGAATCACACCTGAGGAATTAATAACAACTGTCCGTGACAAAACTGCAGACGACATAAATGTAAGTGTTTGCTATGTTTTTCTTTCTGTGTGTGTGTGTGTGTCCACGTTAGGTTACTGTGCTGCCGAACTTGTTTCGTTACGTTTTATTTTATTTTCTGACGTGTCCGTAATTGAATGAAATGTGAGCCCTGAGCCCCACCGTGTCTTGCCAATGCTCCAAGCTCCGCCCGCGCTGCTTCGGACACCGCGGCGGAAGTCGGAACTACCTTTTTAAATGATGTCTTGTGGATCCAATATGAGTGATGAGGCATCTAAGATTCAGCAACTGGATTGCCTATTTCTCACCTCAAATTTGTTCAGAAACAAATTTTAGTGGACTGATCAGGCCAAATCAGTGAAAGTTTACAGAACCGGAACTTAGAACTACGGAACTTGTGCTCAAACCCCATTGGCTGACATAACCAGGGGCGTCGGGAGGGAGGCTCCTCCCACTGAAACAGCCCGTTTTCAGACAGGGTGGATTGGACGGGTGTTAGAATGGCTGGAATGCATCGTCTGAGTGGTATTTTCAGCAAAAAAACAAACTTTAAAAACATGTTTTGGGGACCTCAGAGACCTACATCAACTTGGTGAAAAGGAACGTATAGGTCCCCTTTAATTAAACACTGAGGAAACAAAACGGATGAGTGGGAATAAATCAGCCCAGCTGGAGTTGGGTTCTTAGTCCGACTGCCCGACCAAAAACCCTTTGCCTTGCTCTCCAAAACTTTCCGTAACTTTCCATCCCTCACCCGCAGCCACTGCTTCTCGGTGAGCGCGTCGCTGTAGTCAACGTCCCGGCGGCAGCGCGAGCCGCGGCCGAACATCTTCTCCTCCTCTTCCTCGTACGTCAGCCGCTCCACCTCGGCGTCGTCCTTGATGATCCAGGACGGGAGCTCGTCCTCCTCCATCAGACGCGGCTTACGCTTGGGATTCCTGGCATCCTCGCGGCGGCGGTCCATGTCCATGCGCTGGACAATAAGAGAAGAGAAGATAAAGCTTTATTATTACGCGTCTGTGTGGAATACTTGATTCTGATTGGTCAAAAGGGACGGTCAGCGGTCTGTTATTTCTGAATAATGAGCGTTGCCATGGACAACCACTTCTCCGCCTGGATTCACATCCCTTGTATCCCCTGTAAAACTAAGGGTACTAGTTTGAAAATAGACATACAAGTTGATAAACTGGGGGTACTAGTTATAAAAAAGGCCTACTAACTGTAAAACTAAGGTACTAGTTATAAAATAGACATACTAGTTGTAAAAATAAGGGGACTAGTTATAGAATAGACATACTAGTTGAAAGACAAAGGGTACTAGTTGTAAAATTAAGCATACTAGTTATAAAATAGATATACTAGTTGTAAAAGTAAGCATACTAGTTGTAAAACTAAGCATACAAGTTATAACAACTAAGGGTACTTGTTATAAAATAGACATATAGCACTAGTTGTAAAACTAAGGGTACTAGTTTTAAAATAGACATACAAGTTGATAAACTGGGGGTACTAGTTATAAAAAAGGCCTACTAACTGTAAAACTAAGGTACTAGTTATAAAATAGACATACTAGTTGTAAAAATAAGGGGACTAGTTATAGAATAGACATACTAGTTGAAAGACAAAGGGTACTAGTTGTAAAATTAAGCATACTAGTTATAAAATAGATATACTAGTTGTAAAAGTAAGCATACTAGTTGTAAAACTAAGCATACAAGTTATAACAACTAAGGGTACTTGTTATAAAATAGACATATAGCACTAGTTGTAAAACTAAGGGTACTAGTTTTAAAATAGACATACAAGTTGATAAACTGGGGGTACTAGTTATAAAAAAGGCCTACTAACTGTAAAACTAAGGTACTAGTTATAAAATAGACATACTAGTTGTAAAACTAAGGGTACTAGTTATAGAACAGACATACAAGTTGAAAGACAAAGGGTACTAGTTGTAAAAGTAAGCATACTAGTTATAAAATAGATATACTAGTTGTAAAAGTAAGCATACCAGTTGTAAAACTAAGCATACAAGTTTTAAAAACTAAGGGTACTCATAAAATGGACATACAGTACTAGTTGTACAACTAAGGGTACTAGTTATAAAAAATAGATACTAGTTGTAAAAGTAAGGGTACTAGTTATAAAATAGACATACTAGTTTTTAAACTAAAGGTTCTGGTTATAAAATAGGCATACTAGTTGTAAAGCTAACAGTGCTAGTTATAAAATAGACATACTTGTAAAACTAACAGTGCTAGTTGTAAAATAGGCATACTAGTTGTGAAACTAAGCATACTAGTTATAAAATAGACATACTAGTTGTAAAACTATGCATACTAGTTATAAAATAGACATACTAGTTGTCAAACTAAGCATACTAGTTATAAAATAGACATACGAATTGTAAAATTAAGCATACTAGTTATAAAATAATTTTCAAATCAATATTCCATCTTAATATATATTATTATATTTTTATATTAAGCAGGATAATGTGCAGCCAGCTGGGCATTATGGCAAACTAACCCCCTTCAGAGTGATTCAGGACCTGATCACCCTGTCAGAGTTAGTTTGCCATAACCTCCGGCTGGCTGCACATTATTCCCACTTAATCCATGGAGGGGAAATAATTTTTTTTAAAAAGGGTAAATCCAAGGCTAATGGTGGAAGCATTCATGCAAGGAGCCAATCCACTCATCAGTTAACAGACCAAAAGAGAGGAGAGGGGAGAAAGGCAGAAACATGGATTTTGTTTGTATGTATTTTTGAGAAAGTTCAGTTTGGAAATGTCAAGACTTCCAGGCTGGGTATAGGGCAGGATTCACAATTTGATTCAACATCGATATTGATTCAATCTGACATTGATGAGATGGCTCACGATAAGATACTACTACTGTGCATTCATACTATATTGACGTATTGACACTTCATACGAAATGAAATTGGTATCAACATTTAGCATCAGTTTAACTTCAGTTTTGACGGCAATATACTTAAATACGTATTTCGCGGAAAAAATTGAGTCTAATACAGAAATTCAATATTTCAATTCAATTGTGATGATGGTGGAAATTCATTGAAGAGGAAAATGTTTGCATGACTCCGAGACAAGTTATTGAGATTTCAATCCATTCAAAAATCTTGGTTTTTTTTTAACCCTGCCCTTGTATTTACGAATGACATAGTGGGTGTTATCTAATTGATCTACAAGAAACTTCCACCCGCTTTTTCCACAGAAAGAAAGTGTCAATTAAATTTCTCCATCTGTCCCTTCTGTTGTCTCTGTTGGAGATCTCAGACGCGCCGATGGAGGTTCCTCATGAAACGTACGACTCCTCAGTGTGGTTCACCTTCTCCTTTAGCAGCAAAAAAAAAACAAAACACAAAAAAAACCCTGTTCCCTTGGCACCGGACGTACACCCGCCCCTGTTTCCCTCCGTCCAGCTTTTTCCAGCTTCGGAGCAACGTGTGGAAACGAGGAACTCTTCAATCGAGACATCACTGGTCGTTTTTCCAGCGTGAAGGTCCGACATGCCGTTCTTCACATATTTGTGTCGTTTTGAAACCACAACAACAAACAAACAACAAGAAGTCAAACAGCCTAGCCTCCCTGCTTGCACATATTTCCATCACAGAGGTGTCCCGCTGTTGTCCTGCACGGACTAAACGCTATGTGAGGAGGAGCGCTGCCTTACTATTAGGTTTCGGTTGTTGATATCGTGGGCAATGAATACAAAAACGGAGCCTCGTTGACTGGAAAACAAGATGGAATGCTATAATGAATAAGCAACGCCTGAACACAAAAAGGAATCCCGGTGGCTCAACCGGATAAGCGCGTGTGCCATATAGGCAAAAACCCCTGCAGCGACCCGGGTTCCAATCCCGCCTGCCATTCGCTGCGTGTCTCTCTCTACCTATATCCCCAATTTCCTGTCGCTCTCTATTGTAAAAAAAAGAACTGCCCAAAAAAATGTTAAAAAGGGAAGCCTTACTTTTCCCGGTAAAGGCCAGAGCATCCTTAAATGAAGCATGGCGGGGAGGTCAGATCTCAAGCTGCAATCACAGTATTTTTCATTTTATTTGAGTCAATTTTCTTTTTAAAAGCTACAATCGCCGAGATGCTGCTCGGCCCCCCCCCCCCCCACGAAAGGCCTCGCCGTACGTCACCAATGTGTTGCGAGTAATAAGTTTAGCTGCTGTTTTCAACAGCGGCAGAAGGAGAGGCAGGGCCGGCCCCGGTGCCACGCGGTTCTGGGTAATGTTTAGCTGCGGCTCTAATGGAAGAGACGTGCTTTAATCAATCAGTTGTAAGTGTCCTGCCTGGAACAACACTTCGCGGAATGGAGGATACGGGACCTTAAAAAGGCGCATCGAAAATGGTTTCACGACGGCGATGGATCCTCTTCCTCTCGCCTCCCTGCGTAGAACAGTCACAGCCGCATTTCTATGCCCCTTTTGAAACATCAGTCGTTATGTATTTCTTTGCGTAAACAAACCTCAACGTTCATTCCTTCAGTCGAGGTCAACTTCGAAACCCGGGTTTTATTGCACTTAAGCTATTTTCTGATGTTATTGTTGTTGCTTAAATGGTAATTACCATAAATTAACTCCAGTTACTTTAACCTCAACATAACAAGGAATTTCCTTCTCTCTACATGGGTTACAAATTGGCCGGGCCGTTTGTTTTGCTAGAATGGTTTATGAGCAGGGATGGACGTTCAAATCATCCTTAATTCCCACCGTAATTGTAACTGTAAAAATAATAAGAGAAATTCCAGCAGGTCATCAATATTATTTTATTTTCCACAATTTATTTTCCAACTCTGTTTCATGATTTTAAGCAGCTAATAAAGCAAATTAATTGGTTTAATTAATGAATTGATTAATAATCGTTAAAATTCAAACAAATTACTTTCTGCACACTTATGCTGACGAGGGACCAAGTTCAGGGCAAAACATGGGCAAAATAGTTTTGCGATTTAATAGTTTTGGCCTACTTCTGTTTGTAGTTTTTACAAATTTCACATTGAATGAATGTTTTACACAATATTTCACATGCTACACAAGATCACGAGGAGTTTTCTTACCATAAAGAGCTCAAACTCATCCTCACTGCGAGCGATCATCTGGTTCAGGGTTTCATCATCAGGCACCTCGTCCTCCTCCTGAAGTCCCGCAGAGAAATACACAAAAGACGTACTTCAGTCGCCAGAACCGCTTAAGCGCATCTGTGACTCGAACGGCTCAGCGCGCTTGACCTTCTAACCAATGTGATTTTAAACAATTCCAACCAAATAAATGAGATTTCTTGGAAAAAAAAAAAAGGGTGCACTGCTTCTGAAGGTCCCCTCAGCGACATCGCCGACCCAACGTCATGGATGCTGGTTTTGTGTGATCAAAACCAGCATCCATGACGTTTAGATCCATCTTTCGTATGTAATGTCAATATCATGTTATTTCATTCTTTCATTATTTTTTCTCTAAAATCTTTTGTCACCTCTAGTTTAATTTATGGTTAATCTTCTGTTATTTTTTGGGGTCATATCATAGTTGTGTATTATTGGTTTAGCATATTTAGTCATAATATGACAATATATGCTAAACCAATAATACACATATTATATGTTTATAAAATATTATTTTACTGTGTACTGTTTTTCCATATATTGTTATTTTCTATTCCATTGCTTTATGATTATTATCCCCTATTTTTTTTAAGTAAGCTGTTGCTGACACTGCAATTTCTCTCTTGGGATGAATAATCCATCCATCAACATTATATGCCATTGACATCAGGAGGGAGCGGAAAAAATCGAAGTACCTTGCAAAAAGTCAAATGGTAAATCTCTCTCTCTCTCTCTCTCTCCCCTCCCCCCCCCGGTAGAGGACGACCTGTGCTTCCAGTCTGTTTTGAACGTGTAGGACTCTGTTAGTGAACAAAGTGTGTTTGTTGTATTGTCTGCAACTGTGAACTAGAGGAAATGTTCAAATAAAGATGCTTTAAAAATCAAAAAAATCTCTCTCTCTCTCTCACCTCATTCTGCTCCTCGTGCTCCAGGATGGCCTGGAGGAAGACACGGCGCTCGTGGCTGGAGGACTTCTGGTCAAACATGCCGGCCTGGATCACCTTCTGGTCCACGTTGAGCTTGTACTTGGCGGCCGCCAGGATCTTCTCCTCCACGCTGTTGACGGTGCACAGGCGCAGCACGCGCACCTCGTTCTTCTGCCCGATGCGGTGGGCGCGGTCCTGTGCCTGGAGGTCCTGGGGTCCGGGGAAGAGCGCACAGGATCCATCACCTTGATGTCAGGGACGTACCAATACTCTGCCCTACTCTATGCCCAATTTCCAAAACAAATAAGCCTAGCCTAAGTCCTAGACATTAAGTGTCGTCCGATTAATGATACAATCATGGTTGGAGGCATTTTATATCAACTTACACCTACTCATCCGCTGTTATCCATGCCCGAATTATTATACATAAACAGTATGTATTCATGATGTATATCCATCCATATTTATATTATATACCCACTGCCATATTAGCACCCATACAGCCACATAGCCATAGATATTGACAATTATCTTTCCTTATCGTGTGCATAGTCGCTTTTTGTACATTCTGTATATTTTTGTACCTTTGACTATATTTGTGGATTTGGCTATTTTACTTTACCAGACTGTTAAGCTGGTTTCTGCCAATTTTCTGTAGAGTAATGCACCAATTCTAACCACAACAAACTCCTTGTATATGAAAACGTAATGATTCTTATTTGCCCTCACTCGCTCATTCCTGGCTATGTGTCATCTTGAGGGTGTCCCCGTTAAATTTGATGAACAGGGAAGACAGAAGGGAATTTGTTGTGAGTAAATCTGACAGGCTACTGTTGTTTGATATTTAGTTACAATGAATATTAATTTAAACAAAGCTTTTTAAAGGGTATCTAATGTTGCTTTCAAAGCTATTTGCCCTCAACTCACCCTATTTAACAGTCAAAACTCACCCATAGATACAATCCACTGCCTGTACAGAGCAGTATGACAGAGGTATACTAGAGTTAAACCATCGCAACATAGTGTCTGAAATCAAATTCCTTTTCTCCATTACAGACTTCTAACGTGCTTTTGTGTCAAAATAACCGAAAAACATGTTTCTCTAATATGTAACATCTTTGACATGGCTCTCACAATTAGATTTCTGTACTCCGACACCGTATTTCAGCCTGGTTTTGGGCCCATATCCAATACCAATATTTGTATTGTACATCTATATTGAACATTAAAGGCATCTTATGCAATATAACCAAAAATGTTCTTATATTAGGAGACTCCACTGGAGGTTTTCCTGCAGCGAGGGACTTGCCACATCCTGGCCGAGTCTCAGCACTCTCCTGTCCTAATCCATTATCTGGTCGACAATCCTATTTACAGGCCTCTCGGGGGTGCCAAACATAACAGTGCGGGAATGGGCTGAGCCACAGCTCGCTTTGGGTTTCATAAGCCTTTAAATGACAGTCTCTGCAAACTAACTTTCTGAGAGCGGTCGAAAATCACCACTGCAGAAGCTTTTCGTTTTTTTAAGTGGTTCAATAGAGGTCCGGTATTTTTTTATTATTATTTATTTATTTATTTTATTTTATTATTTATGTGTTAGCTCGTTAGACACAAATTTAAAACTCCGCGTAAGCCTCTGGATAGCAGTTATAGATGGATAAATTTATTCTGTTCTAAAATTCATCAATGGGGTCGGTGACAGTTCGCGAAGAGCAAAGCAAAAGCAGAAAGGATGGGTCAAAAGCAAAGAATCCATTTCACCGGCCACCATCAAAGCATGTGCATGTGTGTGTGTGTGCAAGCATGTGTTATAGTGTGGTGTGTTGCGTGATGAATAAAGACTGTTTCTTCTTCTTCTTCTTTCAAACACAGATATAAAAACACTCTTCTCTTCGCCTCTTGATCGCAAAACCCCCCCGTCCCCCCAAAGGCCGACTGACCTGATGGGGGTTCCAGTCGCTGTCGAAGATGATGACCGTGTCGGCGGCCTGCAGGTTCAGGCCCAGGCCGCCGGCTCTCGTGCTGAGCAGGAAGATGAAGAACTGGGAGCCCTTCTCGTTGAATTTCTTGAGCAGATCCGCGCGGTCTTCAGACTTGGTCGTTCCTGTAATGATTGAGTGTGACAGGCCGAGTCGCCCCACGTCATGTCAGAAAATACTTTCAAGCTACCGCGTGCAATGTCCTTGTTGGACAGCTCTGTTCCTAAGCATATTGATCCGGAGGAATAATATTGTCTCCGAGCCCAGGAAAATTCAGAGATGCATATTTTTTTCCAGAGGCCGACCGAAACGACCACACAGCCGCTCTGATTACAGATGGGTCAGGGTTGACATTACAGAATTGTACAACTTTAATCTCTCTCCTAACCCTTTCCTCCGACGGTTGAGCGACGCTTCCTCTTCAAGCTTCTCGGCGCCACGACGTGCACCAACACGCGCGCGGCAAAACGGGCGGCGGGGGGGCGGATTACGAGGGGACAAAAACCCGATTCTGATGACTTCCACTGTTTCACGAGCGGGTAAATAGCAACAGATTGGGATCGTAATCTCTGCTGGAGGCCTCGACACATTGTCCTAATTAGTTGAGCCTACACACTGTCAGCCGCTGCTGGCCACTTTTAATCTTTCTCACCACAGAAAGCCTTAATTATGCTGAGCAGTTAACACATCCCAGATTTCATCTAAGATCTGTTTTTATGGACACTTTGTAGACTTTGATGTGAGGATTATGTATTGTGACTAGAATTTGGGCCAAGGTGAGGAGGTTCTCACACGGGGAAGATGCCAGGCTTTGATTTTAATCCTTTAGAATGTAGCCTTTCAGAATGTAAAATACCAGAGCAGAGGTTCCCAACCGCCGGGCGGCGGACCGGTGCCAGGCCGTGGGGCATTCCTCAGCGGGCCGTGAAAAGGCGGCGGAAATTTTTTTCAAGAGGCGATCTCCGCGGCGCCATCAGAGCAGTGGAGCAGCTGTTCCTGCTCTGCAGCGGTCTCCACTCAGCTGCTCCACTGCGCGATCAGAGCCATGTTTTCTCCAGACAGAGCAAATAAAACCAGTGTGTTTTATTGAAGATGCATTTACTTTTTCTCCGTTTCCTAATTTCCTCAACACCCCCCCCCCATCAGCGTAACTGGTTCTGGGTCAGTAAGCTGTCGATATTGTTTAACATTCCACAAAAAAACAGCACACTCCGATGAAGGAATATCCCCAGCATTGCCCCCACCAAAAAATATACAGTACAAATCAACGGATCAGAGGATGGCTAATGGGTGTCCGAGAAAATAATTTGACTATCCTAGCGTGAAGACAAGCGTAAGCAGTGGTGAAAGTAGCGGAAAAAAAAATCTGAAGTTTTGAATGCAATTCTGAGACTTGCTGAGGTGAACGGCATACTGCAGCGACGCACAGTCCTTGATTAACACAGCTGTAAACGAAGAAGAATAAAGGTTCAAGGTAAATGAAATGTACCGTGGTCGCACTTCAAACTGTGTGGTTAAAAACCGACGGCTCTTTGGAGAGGAATAAGGACTGTGACTGCCCAGAGAAGCTGCTGCAGAGAGTAATACCAGAAAAGGAAAATGGATTTAACAATGAAAGAGTTATTTCCAATAAATATATTAGACCATGCATTTCCATCATCAATGTTCTTTTCAAATGAAGCAAGTTCAGCTGCGCTTGTAAGAAATGTCCTATTCAAAAAAATTGAATGGACTTGCCAAGAGCAAGTATATTTGCAAATACATACATTATATGGGAAAGATGCTGTGTCTGCCACATCCTGTAAACCTTGAATGCTCAGTCCTCCTCAGATTATGCCATCTTCCTCACATACTTCATGATGATGCAAGGACAAGGTTATGCTCGTTTTTCAATACATCTTTTTATTTTTTAACATTAAACACATTATAATTTAGCAGACACTTTTGTCCAAAGCAAATTACAACTACTCATACACCGATGGACACAGCCATCAAGCGAGATTACGGGTTTAGTGTCTTGTTCAAGGACACTACGGCAGGAGGAGTAAACCTTCGGATTACTAGGCGACCCGTTCTGCCTCCTGAGCAACTGCTCCCAATAATGTTTAATTCAGTAGCTGTAACAGAAATGGAAAAACTTTTAGTTTATGCAGATAAAATGTCTGTGGAAAGATATCTGCAACTCAAGTGAAATGTAGACTTTAAGCAACCACAATTTCCTTCTTTATCCCATTCACAGTTTGACATCCAAACAACCCAAAGCAAAAGGCCATTCTGAGCCAAATCCACACCATTTTAGAAAGGTTTTCAGAAAGAACCGAGAAGAAGAGCAGCAGCAGCAGCAGCGACAGCTGTGTTTTATTTTAAGATGCTCCCAAATGGACCACTTGATGGAACAATGTCTCCCAAATTGTATTCCTTCTGGAAATGTAGACATACTAACCATGTTGATTTTGCTTTGCTTCACCAGTCAAGAAAGATTTAAAGTCAGAACCTCTGCTCATTCATTTCATGAGTTCACACATGCGGAGACAAAAACATTTTCTGCCGCTTGTCTGTCAGGACAGCGTTCAATAGGAGAAGGTACAGAACTCTATCCAGTTGGAAAAGTTAAAGAACTGTATCCAGCAGGAAAGGTAAAGGCAGGGAAGGTTGAAGAACTCTATCCAGCAGGAGAAGGTACAGCACTCCATCCAACAGGGAAAGTTAAAGAACTCTATCCAGCAGGGAAAGTTAAAGAACTCTATCCAGCAGGGAAAGTTAAAGAACTCCAATCAGCAGAGAACGTTAAAGAACTCCATCCAGCAGGGAAAGTTAAAGAACTCTATCCAACAGTGAAAGTTAAATAACTCCATCCAGCAGGAAAAGTCAAAGAACTCTATCCAGTAGGAAAAGTTAAAGAACGCTATCCAGCAGGAAAGGTACAGAACTCGATCCAGCAGGAAAGGTACAGAACTCGATCCAGCAGGAAAGGTTAAGGAACCCTATCCAGCAGGAAAAGGTACACAACTCTATCCAGCAAGAAAAGTTGAAGAACTCTATCCAGCAGGAAAGGTTAAAGAACTCTATCCAGCAGGAAAAGGTACAGAACCTCTATACACCAGGAGAAGGTACAAAACTCTATCCACCTGGAGAAGGTACAGAACTCTATCCACCAGGAGAAGGTACAGAACTCTATCCAACAGGAAAGGTTAAAGAACTCTATCCAGTAAGAAAGGTTAAGCAACCCTATCCAGCAGGAAAAGTTAAAGAACTCTATCCAGCAGGGAAGGATAAAGAACTCTATCCATCAGGAGAAGGTACAGAACTCTATCCCGCAGGAAAAGGTGAAGAACTCTATCCAGCAGGAAAGGTTAAAGAACTCTATCCACTAGGAAAAGGTTAAGGAACTCTATCCAGCAGGAAAGGTTAAGGAACTCTATCCAGCAGGAAAGGTTAAAGAACTCTATCCACCAGGAGAAGGTACAGAACTCTATCCACCAGGAGAAGGTACAGAACTCTATCCACCAGGAGAAGGTACAGAACTCTATCCACCAGGAGAAGGTACAGAATTCTATCCACCAGGAGAAGGTACAGAACTCTATCCAGCAAGAAAAGTTGAAGAACTCTATCCAGCAGGAAAGGTTAAAGAACTCTATCCAGTAGGAAAGGTACAGAACTCTATCCAGCAGGAAAGGTACAGAATTCGGTCCAGCAGGAAAGGTTAAGGAACCCTATCCAGCAGGAAAAGTTGAAGAACTCTATCCAGCAGGAAAAGGTGAAGAACTCTATCCAGCAGGAAAGGTTAAAGAACTCTATCCACGAGGAAAAGGTACAGAACTCTATCGAGAAGGAAAGGTTAAAGAACTCTATACACCAGGAGAAGGTACAGAACTCTATACACCAGGAGAAGGTACAAAACTCTATTCTGCGGCATAAGGTAGAGAACTCCATCCAGCAGAAAAACATACAGAACTATATCCAAAAGGAGAAGGTACAGAACTCAATACAGAAGAAAACATACAAAACTCTATCCAGCATGAAAGGTTAAAGAACTCTATCCAGCATGAAAGGTTAAAGAACTCTATCCAGCAGGATAAGTTAAATAACTCTATCCAGCAGGAAAAATTAAAGAACTCTATCCAGCAGGAAAAGGTACAGAACTCTATCCAGCAGGAAAGGTTAAGGAACCCTATCCAGCAGGAAAAGTTAAAGAACTCTATCCAGCAGGAAAAGTTAAAGAACTCTATCCAGCAGGAAAAGGTACACAACTCTCTCCAGCAGGAGAAGGTACACAACTCTATCCAGCAGAAAAACATACAGAACTCTATCCAGCAGAAAAACATACAGAACTCTATCCAGCAGGGAAAGTTCAAGAACTCTATCCAGCAGGGAAGGTTAAAGAACTCTATCCATCAGGAGAAGGTTAAAGAACTCTATCCATCAGGAGAAGGTACAGAACTCTATCCCGCAGGAAAAGGTGAAGAACTCTATCCAGCAGGAAAGGTTAAAGAACTCTATCCAGCAGGAAAGGTTAAAGAACTCTATCCATCAGGAGAAGGTTAAAGAACTGTATCCATCAGGAGAAGGTTAAAGAACTCTATCCCGCAGGAAAAGGTGAAGAACTCTATCCAGCAGGAAAGGTTAAAGAACTCTATCCACTAGGAAAAGTTACAGAACTCTATCCAGCAGGAAAGGTTAAGGACCTCTATCCAGCAGGAAAGGTTAAAGAACTCTATCCACCAGGAGAAGGTACAGAACTCTATCCACCAGGAGAAGGTACAGAACTCTATCCACCAGGAGAAGGTACAGAACTCTATCCACCAGGAGAAGGTACAGAACTCTATCCACCAGGAGAAGGTACAGAACTCTATACACCAGGAGAAGGTACAGAACTCTCTCCAACAGGAAAAGGTACAAAACTCTATCCTGCGGCATAAGGTACAGAACTCCATACAGCAGAAAAACATACAGAACTGTATCCAAAAGGAGAAGGTACAGAACTCAATCCAGCAGAAAACATACAGAACTATATCCAGCATGAAAAGTTAAAGAACTCTATCCAGCAGGGAAGGTTTAACAACTCTATCCAGCAGGGGAAGTTAAGGAACTCTGTCCATCAGGAGAAGTTACAGAACTATATCCAACAGGAGAAGGTACAGAACTCTATCCACCAGGAGAAGGTACAGAACTCTATCCACCAGGAGAAGGTACAGAACTCTATCCACCAGGAGAAGGTACAGAACTCTATACACCAGGAGAAGGTACAGAACTCTCTCCAACAGGAAAAGGTACAAAACTCTATCCTGCGGCATAAGGTACAGAACTCCATACAGCAGAAAAACATACAGAACTGTATCCAAAAGGAGAAGGTACAGAACTCAATCCAGCAGAAAAACATACAGAACTATATCCAGCATGAAAAGTTAAAGAACTCAATCCAGCAGAAAAACATACAGAACTATATCCAGCATGAAAAGTTAAAGAACTCTGTCCATCAGGAGAAGGTACAGAACTCTATCCATCAGTAGAAGGTACAGAACACTATCCGGCTGGAGGAGGTACAGTACTCTATACACCATGAGAAGTTACAGAACTATATCCAACAGGAGAAGGTACAGAACTCTATCCACCAGAAAAACATAAAGAACTCTATCCAGCAGGAGAAGGTACAGAGCTCTATTAAAAAAAACACAGTAAACCTTTAACTCATTTTGAGGACCTGGGCTTTGAAAGTCAGAGGCCCGGTCTCTTTCATTTCAGAACCCACACACACTGCTGACTGCGGCCAAGTGAAGCACCCATCCTCCTGACGATTAATAATTACCACAGTGAAGAAACATGAGTGTAACTATAACCCCATGTAATAATTGAGTGAAAAGGACATGTGAGTGCTCGTTCAACCACCACACAAGAACCAGAATCAGAACCACTGAGAGCAGAGAGCACACTTAGTAGTGTATCTTATGAAGAGGAGGTGCTTTTGAGACAGGCTCCCAAACAGTGAACGTGGGCGGACACATCTGGTCGAGTCGCCATGATAGACAATCTGTGGATATTTTCAGCAGATGTGTTGCAACATGCTGGATATATAGAAAAGTTCGGCAATACTGCAATGTTAACTCTGTGGATATATGTGTACGTATGTTATATTATCTTTCATGTTGTTTTTTTGATCTCCATCGTACTTTTTATCCTTTCTTAACGTGCACTGTCCAGCTGCTGTGACACCTCCCACAGGGATTAATAACGTTTCATCTTATCTTTCTGCACACTAATTTCAAAATGTGTCGCAGAGAAACCCCACTAAACAGTGCTACATGAATTTCGGTACGTTTTAGGCTAAGGGCTGGCTTTAGGCTTAGGGATGATCATGAAGAGGGTACACAGGTACAGCCTCCATTAAAACTTCTGTTCATTGGCGACAAGCAGAAGCCATGAAGTTGAATTGTGGGCAGAAGAAATCATCATTTGGCGGCAAGACGCAGAAAGAGCTGTGTGCTTTTTTCATTTCTTGCCCTCTGTTGTTTTCTCTCTCGACAGTCAAATTGAGCGGTTACGTGTGGCATGTTTGCGAGGCTATTTTATTTCTCAAACACAGACCTCTGTATACACAGTGAAGATCTGTCTGCGCTTCATCTCTGAGGAGAGCTGCTTTGGATCAAAGGCTCTCTGTGAAATGTGCTTTTTACCTTTCATGACCTTTACCCAACAGTGACATAACATGACAACCGTTGAAGAAGACTGTCCACACAGGACTTTTTAAAAACCCAAACGGAAACTCCCGCTTTCCTCTGATGTCAAGCGGCTCTCTGTTCCGTTTGGTTCATTCTTGCGGCGTCTAAGGTTCAATAAATATAAACGGGTTGTGTTGTGAGTCAGCGTCTCACATGTCCGCTGCTCAATAAGCTCCTCAAAAACGTGGCACTGCCAGCGACGTTCACATAATTTACTCAGACAGAACCACTAATTGAAAGATGTTTCCCAAACTGGGAGTAGGCTTATAAAAAAATCATTATTTTCTAACACTGCAATGTGAAATAACTGCCAAAATGTAACAAATTTGGCCTTTACTACTGTATGTAATAACACTTGCATTTTGTAACATATAACTTGCTGCATCGTATACTAACCTATTACATAATGCTGTAGTTATTACATATACAGGGGTTGCAGCATTTTTTTTTATGTTTAATATGAAATAACTATAGGCTATAACAATAATAACCATTGCATTATGTAATAGGTTACTGCGAAATGTGGCAACAATTATGTAACGCATTTAAGAATTTATTTTAAAATCCAGGTGTTATCAAACAATGAAGGTGTATTAAATCTTGGTAAGTTATGACAAACGGCAGCACAATTACATAATGCTTTGGTACAGGCTGAACCATCATTTTACTCCAAATACCATTAATAGAGGCACAATTGGCGATTATTCATATTAAAAACGCGAAATGAAACAAATTTAACGTCGCCGTCGAGTTCAATGCCAAGAACTTTGGTTGTAAATGCATTCATGAGATCTACAGTATTATGAGATGCTTACTTATTGAGAATTGGGCACCCGGGGCCCCCTCGTCTAATCTGATGGTTCACCAACTGGATTGATCGGAACGCTCACCGTCCAGACGCAGGTAGAGGAAGTTGCGGTAGGCGAAGTAGTCCTCCATGATGGTCATCAGGGTGGTCATCTGGCAGAAGAGCAGCACTCGGTGCCCGGTGGCGTGCAGCTTGGGCAGGATGCGGTCCAGCAGCTCAAATTTCCCCGAGGCTCGATACAGATCATGACTGGGCGGAAACGAGGAGATAATCGATCAATTACTGAGTCTCCTGACAAAATAAACTCTGTCTGAAGTGTTTCTATCCTGATGCAGATATGTTGCTTTTGGGCCACGACTGAGTAATAATAGATGGAAAATGCAGCGAGTTACGGATACTGTAACTTATTAAATAAGTTGTCTCCAACTCGCTGCACAGTTTTCCAAAATAAATGTTTTATTCCCCCTTCAATACCACCTGAAATATTAAATTGACCTGAAAGATATTTACTGTGGAGCTCTTGGTTTCGTTATCTGTTGTTAACAGAATCCACAGAGTCTGATAAAAACATTTGTTTTTGTGAAGCAAGACGGTAGTTCCTTATATAACAGTTTATACCACGTGTTTGTGTGTGTGTGTGTGTGTGTGTGTGTGTGTGTGTGTGTGTGTGTGTGTGTGTGTGTGTGTGTGTGTGTGTGTGCAGAGATTTCTCCCCCCGTATTACAAATGAACAGTATTTTCTAACATACATTTTTACGACAATTTATGGGAACAACTGCATGAAACTATGTGATGGATAAGAAAGAAGGACTATCAACACGCTGCCTGGCTGGATGCGGAGGACTCCCGTTGGCAGTTTTCCTTCCACCGCTACCTCTCTGGTTTAATGGGTCTGAATATGTAGTACTTTGAAATGTGGGCGTCATTTCAATTTGTCTCTTTCTTGACTGCCCTGCACTTACAGTACCTACAGTTATATGCCTTATCTATAAATGTTATCTCATCTTGCATACCTCGCACGCAGGCACTTTAAGCCGCCAGAGGCACGGTGCATTTGTTATGACATAAGGGGTTTTGCTTACCTCTGTACTACAATGTTAGATACTGTGTATGGGTTCATACAGACAATAATAGGGGGAAATGAATCACTTGTTTTTCCCAAAAGACGGAGAAACGCTTGTCAAACTGACCCACTGATGATGCTGTTCGGGTAACCCAGGTGCTCAGCAAAAGACTCCTAAAGGAGAGAACAACCAGAGCTTGTCTCAGTGATAATAGCGGCACAAAGACAATTATCTTAATTTGTGCCCTATCAAGCAGACAGGGAATCGCTTCAAACGCTTCTTGTTTTGTATTCTTAAATTATGTGTGATTTGGAAAAAGAACGGAGCTACACGGTGATTACCAGCAGGTGGATTCGGTTTTACAAAACATTTTTAAATGCCGCATTCCACCACAATTGTTCCACTTCAGAACTTTTCAGATCTTTTTTTCCCGGAACACAGTTTAACAAACAAAAACACTACTTCTGGCACCAAGACAACATGGCTGCCATCCAGGTCACTAGACTTGGTAATTGTTATTCTTCATTCACGAGTATCAAAATACCCGAAAAGTATTGAAATGGGTTTGCGAGTTTGTTAAAGGAGACTGCACAATCCTGTGTGTGTGCTGAATTAATGTACTGCCTTATTATATAATGTCAGTTCACATCCACTTACTGTATACAAAACTAAAACAAATGAAATAAACCGAATCAATCAAGCTGGCTGGCCAGGCTATCTGCTTTCAGCAGCAACAAATTCATTTGAAACATCTTGTCAGAATTCACAGTATTGACACAAGACAGTTCTAGTGAAAGTGAAAAAAATTAATGATATAACTCTATGAACTTTCAACGGCATCCATCATATCAACTATCAATTGTATGGATGATATCAACGGTATGAGCGGTCGGCCCACCTCGATATGTTGAAACATATATGGATGGTTGCAGATCTTCTTCAACTGCATGATTGTGTTCATCAGGGTCTTCGCGCCTCCTTTACCCTGTTGAATTCACAACAAATTATATTAAAAAGAAGAACTCATTCTACATGCCTAAGAAGGACAGCAGACATAGATATTTACTGTTTATATGGGTGATTCCTCGATTGGTGTCCCGCTGATATTAAATGTACAAATATACACTTAAAGTAAAGGTTAAATAGTTGTTATACTTAAGTAAAGTGTCTTATACAACAACCTATATACAAGTTACAACAACCTGCATGCAAGTTACAACAACCTGCATGCAAGTTACAACAAGCTACCTGCAAGTTACAACAAGCTACATGCAAGTTACAACAAGCTACATGCAAGTTACAACAAGCTACATGCAAATTACAACAAGCTACATGCAAGTTACAGCAAGCTACATGCAAGTTACAGCAAGCTACATGCAAGTTACAACAAGCTACATGCAAGTTACAACAAGCTACATGCAAGTTACAACAAGCTACATGCAAGTTACAACAAGCTACATGCAAGTTACAACAACCTACATGCAAGTTACAACAACCTTCAAGTTTCAGATAAACAGCTGACAGTAAAAAAAACTATCGATAACACTTAGAAAACATCTATTGCCACAGACACACTGCACAACTTTCAAAGTGGTCAGATCGTTGTACTGTTCACACTACACAACTTTCTGTCCTGTGATCGGGAATCTTGACGTCTTCGTGGCTTTCACCCTACATGACTGATCGGCGACAGGGGGTCACACATTACAAGATCTGTCACCAGGAGGAATCCCAGACGAGTTTGCAGGGACTCTAAACTACGTTTTGTCACGAAAAGACATGCGAGAACTAACACCGGAAATTACGCGATACAATGTGGGGGAAGAATTCCAATAAAAACTATATTGCAGACTGGCTGCTGCTCTGGGCACTCCCATCGCTGCTTCTCGACTCCCCCCTTCCCCCGTCACACTGTGTCTGCTCTCATTGGCTGCAGCTTGTTGCATCACTCCGACTCGATCCCGACATAAACAGATATTTAACATGCTTGATATGTTGCGGGTGTCGCCGAGCGCTCAGCTCGGATTGCATCCTGAGCAGTTCATATCACACAATCATCGCTCAAGGGAGCGCACTATGATTTTCCTACGATCTGGGACTCGGGCTCGACAATCTCCTAAAACCTGTTGGCAAGTAGAAAATCAGCCCAGGATCACACAGTCTCATCTCGGCATAGGTTGCGTAGGCAGCCACGGTTCCCTGAGGAGGGACCAAATCTATTACTCATGGGACTGATCGTCAGATCAAGTGTTAAGCTGTCAAAGCTCACATGACATGCAGAAATAGCTGCCAGATAGACCTTTAATGAAGCTGCCGCTTTCCCCTCAGCAAACACTCATATCACAAAGATCGGCAAACGATGGGTGGCTGAGCCCATAAGGAGCCACCAGCTGCAGCACCAGGTTTTCCTCCCGCACCCTGTCCAGCACCGGCTAAATGCGTGCCACAGGGGGAAAAGCGTAGAGCAGCGCCTCCGGCCTCGGGTGGGCCAATGTGTCCACACTCAACGGTGGCTGGTTGTTTCCTGCAATGGAAACAGGTCCATCTCCACCCAGTCGGACCACCTCCAGATCTCAACCATCGACTCGGGGTGGTCTGCCGACCAGGGGTTCCCCCTGGACAACAGGTCCGCCCCATGGTTGAGGCAGTCAGGGATGTGGGCCGTCCGGAGGTAAAGGAGGTTCTGCTCTGCATACAGCAGTAATGGTTCGCCATCTGACCCAGGGGGGGGGGACTGGAACCCGCCTTGGCGATTGATGTACGCTATCGCCGACGTGCTGCCTGACCTTATCAGAACATGTCGGCCCTTGAGGGTTGGCAGGAAGTGCTGAAGTGCAAATAGCACTGCGTGCCGCTCTAACACGTTTATGTGGCGTTTCGCCTATGTTATAGCCCACCGCCCGTTGGCTTTTGCGCCATTGTAGACGGCTCCCCATCCTGTGGTCACATGGTAATGGTGGAGCGATACAAAACGCTCCCCGGCGCGGATCCCGCACGAAGGAGCCGTGCACTTCTCCACACTGACGAGGCCCTCTCGCACTTCGGTGACACAGTCGACCTGCGGTGCTTGTCCTTCACTGGGTGGAAACACTTGGTCGCATACCACCCTTGGTAAGGCACTGGCTCACAGCGTGCCGAGGGATAGTGCCCGCGGCTGCTGACGCCATCATGCCCGGTAGTGTTTGAGACAATAGTGACGTCACTGACAGTCCGGGTCTGAACTGTGACACACATGACTTGATGGCCCGAGCTATATATATATATATATATATATATATATATATATATATAGAGTCATAGAAACCAAGTTCAATTCCATGCCCAGAAGAGACGGGGGTGTGTTGGCTCGAAACGAATATACTGTTCTCCATACACTCCGTACACTCTCACCTGCTGCTGGCGTAGTGGTGCTATTGCCGCTTCTACATATTTCATGAAGACCCGTGGGGCTAGAGAGAGAGCGAACAGGAGCGCCCCTGAAAGGCACAAGGCGTAGGTACCTCCTGTACCGGGGGTGAATGGAGACGTGAAAGTATGTGTCTTTGAGATCAAATTCCAAATTAGATCGGTCGGATTAGGTCGAATAAACCTCACCGATTGACGTGTGGTCAGCGTCTGGAATTTTAATAACAGATCCAGGATCAGGTGGAAATTTCATGATTGGGTTCAAACGGTGATCCGCGGTCGGTTTGCAGGGGTTACGTTTGTAACGGGAGCCTGCTGCACTCTCACGGTGGAGGGTGTGGGGGAATGGGGCATGTGATTCGGGCACCGAGGTGGGCAAATGGTGTCTTTTCTCACCGTAAGTGTGTGCTTTCCAGCCACGGGGAGAAAGGAACGCTTAGGAGGGACAGGACAGCCGTCCAGCGGCTGAGTGCTAAAGGATAAGGCTAGAAGGCACTCAAATGGTGGAATCACCCATATACAAACACATAATGTATATGTCTCAGTTTTCTAACCTTTTTGTCCTTCTCTGAGCCATCAGTGAGCAGGATGCCTTTCTGCATATGTCGGTACAGAACCTTCTGGATGGCAGACATGTCACACTTGATGACATACTCCACCTACGCAAATTGAAAAAGCAAATATTCACTGACTTGGACAGCAGAAAATGGGAAAGCAATTTAAATATTATTTTAAAAAAGTGAAATAGGGCAGGTGAGAAAAGACAGGAAAGATAATAAATATTTGAATTAGCATTGAGAGAGTCTAGTCCATTAAAAAAACTGCATACCTTTAGCATCGTTAATTATACAACACATACTACACATATCAATTATACTATTTGGGAGCGCTTGCACAGATTCTTCAAATTTTTTTTGCAGGATTATAACACATTATAATCTAGACACCAACATGATCAGAAATTATAATAAAAAAATAAAAATGTAGGTCTTTTTTTTCTTCTCATACACTTTCATTTATTTGTTAACATGCGAAAAGTATACGATAAAAACGTATGTCTATCAGAAAATAGTTCCAAATGATTTGGATGATTAAAAAGAAGGACCTTAAAAACCTCCAAAGTCCTCTGTTTAGAATGAGTAGGTCCCTTCCAAGGATCCTGGGAGGATCAGCATGTTAGTTATTGTAAAGTATATCCTACCTTCTCAGGCAGCTGTGACTCCACCTCCTTCTTCAGGCGACGGAGGAGGAATGGGCGGAGGACCTTGTGCAAGCGGCGAATGATCAGGATAGTTTCCTCCTCATTGAGGTCGACCTAAAACAAAAGGAGATTTGAAACTGTGTGGCCGAGTAGGAACAAATATACATAGGCTATTACTATTTGATTTATTAAAACCTTGAGGATCACTAATTGTGCTACAAATTAAAGGCCATTTTCTAATACCTTCCTTTATCCCAACTCACGGATCAGACATAATACTAGACTCATGAATAAACCTTGGACAATAAATTTGTACATAGTACATTACATGTACATTGTACATACAACATAGACTTAAAAGCACAGGGAGTTTCGCAAAGAATTATTTCCTTGCGTTCTGAGAAAATACAGCATTTAAAATGAATCAGAGGCTTTTCAGCAAATTACTATTTAATATGAATGAAATTATATATTTTCTTTTTTTTTTTACTTGTAAAGCAATTATAGGGCTGTAGGCTGTATATATACAGTATATACAGCTAGAAATAAAGTAAAAGTCCCAATTCAAAAGCGGACTCTGGAAAAAATATGCCATGTGCAGTAAATGTGAATATTCAGTTGTATCAAGAACATTTTAAACTGTAGCTATTACAGATATTACACAAATATTGTGTATACAGTATATACACAACATTAAAACCACCACTTATAACCACTAATATTTTGTAGCTCCACCTCGTGCTCCCAAAACAGCTCTGACCCGTGGAGGCATGGACTCCACAAGACCTCTGAAGGTGTCCTGTGATATCTGGCACCAAGACGTTAGCAGCAGATCCTTTAAGTCCTGGAAGTTGTGAGGTGGGGTCTCCATGGATCTGGCTTGTTGTTCCAGCACATCCCACAGATGTGCCATCGGACCGGACCCTAACCCTGCCCACCCGCATGATGTAGAAGAAAACGTGATTTATCAGCCCAGGCCACCTGTCCACCTCTGTGGTGGACAGGGGTCAGTATGGACGCTCTGCAAGTTTCCATGCATTGTGTGTTCTGACACCTTTCTGTCATAGCAGCATGAACTTTTTCAGCAACTTGTGCTACAGTAGGATCGAACCAGACGGGCTAGACTTCGCCCCTCCTGTGCATCAATGAGCCCATGGGCGCTCTTGACCCTGTTGCCGGTTCACCGGTTGTCCTTCCTTGGGGCCACTTTTGGTAGGTACTAACCACTGCATATAAGGAACACCCCACAAGACATGTAGTTTTGGAGATGCTCTGACCCAGTCGTCTAGCCATCACAATTTGGTCCTTGTCTAAGGGGCTCAGATCTCCCATTTTTCCTGCTTCAAGAACTGCATCAACTTCAATAACTGACTGTTCACTTGCTGGCTAATATATCCCACCCCTTGACAGGTGCCACTGGAATGAGATGAGCAACGTTATTCACTTCACCTGTCAGTGGTTTTAATGTTGTGGCTGATCAGTGTATACTGTAAATCATATTCATTAAAAAATACAAGAATGGCATAACTATTATTTAAAACGGAGAGCACTTTGTTAGCATTAAGCGCTGCTATTCTTCACTGTGTTTCAATGTGGGGTGCTCCAGGGATCCATTCTTGGACATCTATTTCTTTATATATATATATTTTTTGTCGACTGATCGTAATATCGACCACTGTTTGAAATATGCTGTCTTCTATATGCTATGGCACCAACACTGAAAGTGCATTAGCAGCGCCCTGGGCGGCTTAATGTTTTTCTTTTTAATTGTCATGTTCTGTAGTTCTTATTTTCTTTGTTCATAATTCATGGACTGTTGTACATGAAATATAAACAACAAAGAGAATAGTAGTCCTCTGAGCATATTGAATACGCTACATCAATAATGTTTCCCAAGCCGCGCCTGTATTCAGTATACGACTCTATTTGGATGATGAATGACGTAAAGTAACACAGGCTTAAAAGGCAACTTGTTGATGGGCATACACAGCAAATTAATGCATGGGCAAATTATGTAGCAATTTGATTTAAGAATTATTTTATGTTGTTTTTTTTTTACTTAAATTTACATCTAGACAACTTTTTGTTATGCAATTAGTCACGACCACATTAAAAATCTGACATTTTCCGCGAACTCAAACACAGCGTCACATGAGGGAGACGGGACGGAGCGGGCGCTACAGCGCTCAGAGTGTGAATCGCTCAAACTGCTCCGTCCAACCTGGCCGCTGATGGGGCCGGCCCGTTCCGCTGCACAACACCGTTACTCCCGCCCGTCTCTCCGCTTGCAGACAGGGCGCCGTTACGGGGCCGGTCCCTCTCTCCGCAGTGTCTCTGCCGCGGAACCTCTCCACATTTAAGAAAAAAGACGGGGTGTGTTTTTTTTTTTCTTATTTTATTTTAGATCTGGCGGTATTTGTTTTCCTTCATTTTCCTACTTGAACGAAACAAAAATAAACGCAGTGTCACCCACGTCTCTCCATTGTTCCCTTAAATTTCCCCGCGGTGATCTGTGGGATTTAATTTTGTAGAAACTGCTTTTTTTTTGGTGTAAATACTCTTTACTTCTAAATAATAAATCCTTAACACAGTTCTTCACCATCCTAAAAAGCTGTGAAACTCACTAACTGACCAGCTGACTGACGACCACCCTGCTACTGCACTGTGGCAGCGAGATGACGACTCCCAGTCGAGATGTGAAAAAAACTTTTTTTTATTAATATTATTATTACTTGTTTTTATATAAAATGTGTTTTTAACCTGCAAAGTTAAAAGACCTTCATGACCTACATTTTTCCTGTATGTTTGTCCTCTCTGCCTGTAAAAAAACCTAGACAGTTGCTTTAACAACAGCTCACCATGGCAGTCAATTGTGAGAACATCGGGTGAACGATGAACGAGATCAACACGCCTGGATCATTACATTTTGTCGGGTGTGTTTTCCATTTCAAAACAGCACATTGAGTTAATGGGGTTTAAGATCACACTAAAACCAATCCCAGGCTGTTAAGTGTAAGACTCAAGGCCATTCTGAAGTTCACCATGCCAGGACCGTTCAATTGTATTAAGCGTAATTTCAATTACAAAGTAAAGTACATTCATTTAAATGTGTTTGTAATGACACTAAAACCAATCAGAGAGACTGCCTACTCTCAGACCCATATTCTGTCGTCAAATGAAGTATTCCACGGCTCTATGTAATCAAGCAGTGATCTTTGGTCTAGTGTAGGGCTGAACGATTAATCAAATTCAAATCGCCATTTAACCGAACACGAAGCCTGCAATTGTGGTGCGCGTGCTAAAACACTGTTATTATTTTATGTTACGTCTCCTAATGGAACCAAACCGCGCATAAAGGGGACATTTTCTCCGTGACCCGACGCTTATAGTGATTGATTTAACCCTCCGGGCTGCCCCCCCCGGTGAGACCCTGCGGGGGTCATTGCTGGTGCCGCGCTCTGTGTACGTGGACGTATGCGCGCAACAATTTTATAAAATAATACATTTCTGCTGAAACACTGCATATTTTTCAAATGTTAACTTTCAGATTCTAACAATAACAAGGCTCGCAGTTGAATCAATGAGTCAATATTCTACTGTGATTGAAGGTTTTTCTTTTTACAATTCAACAGTTAATATAAAGATGATAATCAATACAATAAATAAAATAAAATAAAGATATGTAATATATGTAATTCATATCAGTTCATGCATCAATTCATTTCATCACAACACGTAGGCCTGGCCGACAGAAAAGAGCAGTTTATATGTTGACTGTATCTAATGTTGTGTTGGTCATACTATAGAAAGATTAATTGCTTGTGTTTAGTGAATAATACAGAAGAAAAGGAACTTAAAAAAAAACGCTTACTAAATCGCAATATTGGTCAATAAATAAATAAATAAATAAATAAAAAATCACAATTTGATTATTTTCCCAAATCGTTCATCCCTAGTCTCGTGTCAGTCCTCACCCTCTCTCCTGTCATGGCGAACGGGGCGTTGAACCACTGCTCGAAGGTGCTGCAGCTCTTGAAGATGGTGGGCAGCAGGAAGTTGAGCAGCGCCCACAGCTCGGGCAGCTTGTTCTGGAGCGGCGTGCCCGTCAGTAGGAGGCGCCGCGGGGCCACGTAGTGGGTGTTCAGCACCTGGGTCAGCTTGCAGTGGTGGTTCTTCATGCGGTGGCCCTCGTCCACGATCATGTACTTCCAACGAATCTGTGCGTGGCGTAAGGAGAGGCCGTCTGGACTATGAGAGAGGATCGTGCTCCCCTCCGTCTGGCGCCCACAGTAAGACAATGATCTCGGCAAGATCCAGACAATTAACAGTTGAGACTGATTAGAACAGCAGACACAGCCATCTCTGTCTTTGTCTGTGGACCTTGCCCCTCTGGTGAACAGCAAGAAGCCCCCAACGAATGGTTGGGTCAGTGAATTGCTGGCCAGCCGTTTGGCACAGAAGATTTACATGACCTGAACTCTTGTTTCCCTACGAGTGGGATTGGGCTGAAATAAATGTCCCAATTAATAAAAGTCCCACTATAATGTTTTTCCTTCTGTGATTGTTATTATACATTTCCCAAAGTCATGAGTGGTGTCGTTCCTTGCACAAAGTATGATAAATGTGTATTAAACTAACCTACTAATTGCTGAACTTGGACACCCCCTAGGGGCCACCGTTGTGTTACCCCAGACCATACTGTTTGGTTTTTATCCATGCATTTGAGAGATTTAGTGACATGTACAATTTCCATTCTTGCATCGCAAAGATTTACTTACTCGTGTAATGTTACACTCTTGCATCTCACAGATGTAATTACGTGCAATTTTATATTTTTTCATTTTCAGGATGTATTTGACTAGCACAAATTGAATACCGATATTAAGGGTTGAATAAGACGGGTTGTAGGAACAGAGAGAAGAATAGCTAGAGAAAATTAGAAGTCCCCTACGTAAATAGGGTCTTGAACGCACCACAAAGAAAGAGGAACGGCCCTTCTCCACGGCGGGTCTACGGAAAGTGTCATGGCCGTCGAATGAAAGTAATTTCCAGAAGCCGACGCAACCACGTCGCAGAGAGCCTCAGGTACGCATCGCACCTTGAAAGCCGTTCCTCCTTTTTACGTCCCCCTAAAGCTGGCTGGAGAACCAGCGTTTAAAGATCCCGCCTTCCGGCCTCGAATAACCGTTTTGGGCCGAGTCATTTTTCCTACGTTGAAGGAACACACCCGATCCCCCGAAGCCGCCGACACGCCACCAACCCACTGCACGCCAAGCCCAGAAGAACCCCTGCTGAGCACGCCGGCCGCGCCTCGCCGGTCCAGGACCCGACAATACGGAAATATCCTTGAACCCTCCTTGCTGTTCCACTCGCTTAGAGTGCATTTACATACAATCCCTCCATTTCATTCCCCGGATGTGTGCTTGTGTTTTAACTCACTTTAACTACGTTTTCCTACCTCAAAATGTTTACCTTATGATAGAACTCTGTTATTATAATTAAACACTCACTGATTCATTAAGAAGTTGTGTTCTGATGTATTGTGTGGCCATTTGTGAATGTAAAAGAACTCGCTTCCCTGACAGCTCAGGGCCTTTATCGCCATCCCCTTGCAACCATAAGCTAAATTGAATTTTTAAGTTCATTAAAACTTCAGTGGCGTCCAAACTAAACAAAACAAAATATTAATTATAGGTCCATATCTACCCTAGAGTGGAAAGACACAAACTTCTGGTTACCGCAGGGTGGGGATGTTAAAAAAGGGGTATAACGAGGTGAATGGAGTTATTAGTTGAGGGTCAATTAAAATGAATGAATCAATGAATCAATATTTAATGTGAAAAAATGTTATATTATGAATATATTGTGAATGATATTATCTCTAAACTCAATACCATAACTCTATGACAGACCAGCCAACCTTGGTAAATATTTAGAGCACCACAACAGAGTAACAGGGAGTCTCTGTGGTGTTTGAGTTGCTGCAGCTTAATGACTCCATCAGTTATTCACACCGTAGCCGTCTCTTAACGAGGATAATCACATCCTATGCGAGATACTATGGCTAACTATGGCTATATATATACATACATACAGTAGACACACACACACACACACACACACACACACACACATATATATATATATCTCCACACACACACACACACACACACACACACACACACACACACACACACACACACACACACACACACACACACACACACACACACACACACACACACACACACACACACACACACAAAACTAAGAATTGCATAGTTGGTACACAAAATGTGTGCAGGTTGGCAGGTCTGCTATTATTGCCTTTGACTGCAGTACACACTGAACAACAAAGTAAAAGATGCAGTGAATTTCAAACATTTATTAAACGATCGATTAATCGATCCAATTCCTTTTGGATCCACCATAAAATGATAGAAGCGAAGGTAATGAAGTGCAAGATTTATCGGTAAAGCCTGATTCACACCAAATCCGACAAATGATAAGGGAAAACCGAGTCCTGCAAGCGAAAAGCTATGAAGCGCTGCGGTGTGAGACGGCGGTCCAATTTGCCAAATCTTGTGGCAAGTTTTGGTCCGACACAACAACTCGAAGATAAGTCAGCCCAATTTTATTTTACCGGAATTGTGCTTGAAATCTAGTAAATAAGCCACGTATACAAAATAATGATGTTATTAACGTTAGAGTTGACCGTGTTCGACTAATAATAAATCACTTTTTAAATAAGTGGATTCGTTGATTTATTTTTTCCGCACTTTGCAAACACTTTATAAAGGGAGTTTTAAACCGTCATTCGTGGAACATGGTAATCTACTCTCTATTGTACTGGAAAAAAATAACTCTCCCATTTTCCCTAACATACTTTGTGACGCGAAATCCAGACGCAGTTCATCCGACGGCCACTAGGGGGAGGTTCCGATCAGTCAGACGTGATTATAAAATTGCTGAATAGGTTTTCCCAGCGTTCTAAAACGAACCGAGTCGAGGATTCAAATTCTGGTGAGGCTGCGAAACAGCACATAACACAAATGATATTACATGAAAATCATATGAATACCATCCTCCAAATGTTGAGAACGGCTTTGTCGGCCCATAAATAGCTTTGCCCCCAATACAAGCCATGAGAATGTACTTACATAAAAACAAGGTATTAGCAATGTGAATATCATACGAACATGGCATGCGTGCGTCTGCAGACACAGGGAGAGGAGAGCGGAAGGCTTTCATCTCGCTCACCTTGGCCAGTATGTGCTTATCCTTGATGACGTATTCGTACGTGGTGAGGAGAACGTTAAATTTCCCGCTGCGGAGCTGGGGAACCAGCCCCCGGCGTAGACCAGGGGTTCCCTACAAACAGGAAGCAGAGAGACCAGCAAGTCAGAGAAAAAGGAGTCGGAAACCAAAGTAGAAATAAAAACTAAACGAACGGGACTCCTCCCTCACCTTGTAGGAGATTTTTATCACGGACGGCGACCACTTGTCCAGCTCATACACCCAGTTGGACAAGGTTCTGGAAAAAAAAACAAAAAAAACAACAACAAACAAACGGGAAGTTTAGGAGAAGTGAAGAATGAGGAAAAACAAGAGGGATCAAACAGAGCTCTTCATCAGAATCAGAATTTGCTTATTTTGCCATTTTCACACGCAGTGAATTAGTTATGGTAGAGATTAGTGCATTGCTGAACAGATCGTTGGCAGAAAAAGCTTCACAGTCGGAAAAATAGACAAATGTAAAACAACAGCTACATTTCCGAAGGAAGAAAATACCCGATATAAAACAATAATGGCCAAATATACAAAATACACAGTGTGTACACTATGCACAGGATGAGTTAAGTCAAATGGCAACAGCTGGAGCTTAAAGGCTAGAATGGCTGCTAGTATAAATATACTGTAGTTGGACATACTGCACAAGGTGAATAAATATCAATACGGGAACTAGTTTGCGTGGCTGTTTGCTTTAATACTTATACCGATTTGTGTGTAACTTTATGTGTCCACAGGGGGGCAGTGTCACATTTAGTGAACCCCAATGTACCAAAAACCTTTTGTTTTTTTCCAAACTTTATTTGAAAACTTTGGACCCCAAAAATACGGAAATGCGAGCCTCTCCGAGCTACGTTAACCCATAACCCACTTGGCTGCTTGGCTCCGCAGAGACGTCGACGTGTAGCTGCAGAGAGGCAGAATCCGGGCTCAAAGACGTTAGACCATAGAGCACCCGACTTGGGCCTGATGGTGGCGCTAGACGCATGTTCCAATTGGGCCAAAATCTGGGATTTTGACTACTGGGATCAATATCCATCAATGTGCCAAATTGTGACTCGAAACGAAGAACATCGAAGACACCATGTGCTGTCAAAAGCACAGATAACGTATCTTTTATCTGTTATACCTTTTTTTTTTTTTTTTTTTTTTTTTTTTTTTTTTTTAAATCAGACTGCTATCTCGTGGCCAAGAACAATAGATATAAAAAAATGTAATTGCTTTAAATTCCTTGGTCCAAAGTCTTGGACCAAGTGTTCCAAGAGTTTGGAACATACACCTAATTCATGTAAAAACTAATTAATTGTCCAGGGTAATTATTTAAGTCTAGTATAATTTCTAATCTGTGAGCAGGGATAATAGCCTTTAATTTGTGGCACAGTGGGCGATCCTCCAGGTTTTAATTGCCACTATATTCGGTGAAACTGGTCGGTTCATCACCAGGCAGAGTAGGAAACTAAATGTTAGAATCACTGCAGTTTATTGGGATCAATACCCATCAACATGCCGAACTGCCAAAATATCGAAGAGGCGGAACACGCCGAACCAGAAAAATGGCGGAATGACAAAACTAACAATAACAATAGGGTGCTATTCAAAATAGTCAATGCAGGCAACACAGTGTGGGCGTCACCCCACTAAGACTTTGTCACAGATCTAGACGTAATTTGAGGAGGAAAAAGATAAGAGTAATGCCACGCAGCGTCACTGCTGGGCACTACTTTGACAATGGCTTGCCAAAAAAACAAAACAAAGGCAAAGCATCGAGGCTGCAGCCAAGATGATATTATCCGGCGAGTCTTTGCCGAGACCCCCCTCCCCTCTCCGCCTATTAAGTGTAGCCGACACACAGGAGGAGCTGGAGCTTGTGACTGTGCGCACGTATCAAAGAGCTCTGAAGCCAGATGGAAGTTAAGCTGCCGGCCGCGCTCGGCTCCAGACTCCTGATCAGCGGCGCGGCGCTCAGTCGTGAGGCACCGAGCGCTACGTGGTGGGGGGGACCAGGCCTTTCAAATACACTGGAATACCTCTCTCTCTGTATAATAATATAATGCAATAACACTGTACAAACAGTCATAACTTAGTGAATAGCAATAAATGATCACTTACACCCTGTCCCCTATATACATATACGTAATGCTGTGCACAGAACCACATATGTATATTCTGTATATTTCTATATATTTTACTATTGCTGTTTGGTATTTATCAGCTATTTGTGTCTATTTGGCATTTTTGAGTTTTGCTTTTCCTTTACTTTTTAGTCTATTATATTTTATATATATATATATATATATAATTTTTTTTTATGCTAATGGTGCAATCCTCATCATGACAAATTCCAAATTCCTAATTAATATGTAAATGTAGGGCTTTGGGATCTAGGTCAGCTGCCTTTATATTACATTTTTTTTTTTTTTAATCATTTTCTTTAACACCGATAGAGTAAATCGCTCCACCGTGTTGCGTTTGGTTTTGGGAAGGTTGAAACCATACCAATTGAAAGTGCCGCTTCGGTTCGGCATATGATGCAACCCAGGGAGTTGCATCACGGTCTCACGCTGCTTTCAGGAAAGTGGGCTTCGTTAAAAGTTAGAGGGAAACAGTCAGGGAGCTTCTGGAGTCTCATAGGCGGATTATTTTTTGGGAGAATTTTTAGGATTCCACACAAACAAACAAAACAAGAAAATCAATAAACACACACAGCTACGGCCTGCACCTTGTTGTGAATGTTATTGAAGAAGGAACAACACGCTGATGAAATGCATACGCTAGGTCAGGGGTTCCCAAACTGGGGTCTGTGGACCTCCTGGGGTTCCCTGAAGGAAACGCAAGGGGGTCACAGAATAAAATATATATATATTTTTTTTATAATAATAATGATATTATTTGACACTTTTTTAAATGTAGTTTATATATTATTAATTCTTTATATTTTATAGATATTTTTTTTATTTTACAGTGTATAATATATTTTTCAAAACATATGTATACACTCAACCACGCTCAAGATGGTGAAATGTATTTTAGCTGTGGAATTTGTACTTATTGTCAGCAAGGTTAATTCAAATATTATATGCAGTTTATATAGACGGCAGTATAAGCAGATAAATTTCTTTCGGTGGATGTGGGGAGTCCTCAGCCAGAGATCGGACTGTCGGGGGGAGGGGGGTTGGCTTGCCATAACAAAAAGGTTTGGGACCCCTGAGCAGGGCAAGGAACGCTGCACATGTGAGAGAGGAACTTGTCATGACGTCTCACCTCATCCTCACACCAACGAGATGAGCTGCAAATCAAAATAGCAGCCGATCAGAGCTCACATGCAATTGTGCTCTGCTCACAGCTACGTCGTCCTACTTAACGGGGGAGGGGGGAGGAGGGGGGGACTGAGGGGAGACGAAGGCGACATGTGAGCACCGCAGCTGTCAGCCTCGGTTAGAGACACCCTGGAGGTAGAGAAACAGGCTGCGGAGCTGGGCGGAACACACACTTAAATGTGCCGCAGCACCAAAAAGGGAAGCACCAAACTCGTCCATTTCCAAGCTCAAACCCAGGGAGTGTTTTTCTTCCCGATTAAAAGTGCAACCTCATTATATTATATAATTAAACAAATCATTCACTTAGCAATGACATCAGAATGATTGCATTTACTGGAGTAAGAATAGACGATCTGTGTAATCAGTTTGAGCACTTAAGATAGCAAGGAGCACGCTGGTGGCTGTGGGTAAGTCCACCGGTGAGAATCATTCGAGAATTAAGACCAATATTTCAAAAAGAAATCACTCGCTGAGGAATGATTTTTGACTCCATTACAAAAAGAACGACTGTGATCCTTCAGTCTAAATTGATGACCCAAATCTTGAAATTATTATAATTGTATTAAATTGAATTAACTCACTTAACTTAACTGTTTAATCTCACAATTCAATTCAATTGTTAGTTTTTCTTTTCACGCAATTTTGTATATTTTCTTTTATTACCCTGTTTCAATGTATTTAATTATTTTAGATATTTCATTATTCCACTCTGTTAATGGATTTAGCTTGTTTGCTTTGCTTTTATTGTTGCTACTTGATGTCTCCTTGTAAGATGTGATACAAATACAGCTTATTACTTTGATCCGGCTACAGATCCTGCAGAACCCTCCAGAGAACCCAGCACCGGATCATGACCGATAAACGGCCAAAATGGGTATGAATCCAACCTCCTGTGACACCAGATCATCATGTGACCTTCCACGGTCATTGGTTAACGTGTGGCATAGAGTGATGAGCACTAGGATGAAGGGGAGCGGAGTACTGACGAGAGCGGCACGATGATGAGGTAAGGGCCGTTGAGCCTCTTGTGCTCCATCAGGTAGGTGATGAGGGCGATGGTCTGGATGGTTTTGCCCAGGCCCATCTCGTCGGCCAGGATGCCGTTCAAGTTGTTGTTGTACAGAGACACCATCCACTCCAGACCCTGGACCTGGTTCGATTCAAGAAGAAAAACAACAACAACAACAACAACAACAAAGGTCTTTAAGATAAGATAAAACTTTATTTATCTCTCTGGGGAAATGCAGGTGTCACAGCAGCAAAAAGCAGTGAAAGTCAAAAAAGAATATGAAGAGAAGAAAATATAAAAAGAAAAGTATGTGCCCTTCATCCACAGAGTTAACAACTAGTATCACTATCCCAACTAGTAACACTATCCCAACCTGAAACACTATCCCAACTAATAACACCATCCCAACTAGGAACACTATCCTGACTAGTATAATTATCCCAACTAGTAACACTATCCCAACTAGTAACACTATCCCAACTAGTAACACTATCCCAACTAGTAACACCATCCCAACTAGTAACACCATCCCAACTAGGAACACTATCCTGACTAGTATAATTATCCCAACTAGTAACACTTTCCCAACGAGTAGCACTATCCCAATTTGTAACACTATCCCAACTAGTAACACTATCCTTAGTAGTAACACTATCCCAACTAGTAACACTATCCTAACTAATAACACTATCCCAACTCGTAACGCTATTCTAACTAGAAACACTATCCCAAATAGCAACACTATCCTATCTAGTAACACTATCCCAACTCATAACTCTATCCTTATTAGTATCACTATCCAAACTTGTAATACCATTCCAACTAGTAACGCTATCGCAACTAGTTACCCTCTCCCAACTAGTCACCCTCTCCCAACTAGTCACACTGTCCTAACTAGTAACACTAACCCAACTAGCTGTATTATCCTTTCTAGTAACACTATCCCAACTAGCAGCACTATCCTTACTAGTAATATTACCCTAACTAGTAATACTATCACAACTAGTCACACTATCCCAACAAGTAACTCTATCCACACTTGTTAAATTTTCCCAACTAGTAACACTATCCCAACTAGTAACACTATCCCAATTAGAAACACTATACTAACTAGTGCACAATCCTAACGAGTAACACTATCCTAATGAGTAGCACTATTCTAACTAGTAGCACTGTGCTTACTAGTAGCACTTTAGTATACAGTATATTGTATATAGTACATAGTATACAGTATATAGTTTCCAGTATATAATATAGAGTATATAGTATACAGTATATAGCATACTGTATGTAGTATACAGTATATAATATACATTAGATAGTATACTGTATAAAGTATACTGTATACTATATACAGTATATTGTATATAGTGGACAGTATACAGTATACAGTATATAGTATACTGTATGTAGTATACAATATATAGTATACAGTATATAGTACACAGTAATTACGTGCAATGGCATCACAACAACATTGCAGAAAGTATCAGTAGAGTGATCGCAGGTTTTTAAAGGGTAATGTTGAATAAACCACCTTTCATTTTGGGAGATGGAGAGCGGCGCAGAAGAATGCATCTGATAATTAAGGTTTGTTGCACATGTCGCTGCCGGCAAAGTTTATTATAATGTATGAATTAATTATGATGTCAAGAGAAATTATAATCCAGGTTAAGGTGGTATAACAGTGTGCCTGTCCATAAAACAACGTGTCCATGTTAATAATGTATTACAGTTTCAGTCTTTATAAAACTAGGGCTGGTTTGAGGATTTACTGTTCTGCTGTTGTAGTGGAGACAGCTTAAATGCGACCGACGGTGGAGGTGGAGGCAGCTCGACTGCAGCGGCTGCTCTGTGCGCCGGATATTCATACAGTCATTTTAATGAAAGACGGCTCCGGCAAAGGTCATTAAATAAGGCGACCGTAGGTGGATTGCTCCTCAAATCAGGGAGATGGATGGGAGTAAACCGTCACGTATTAATTTGCGTCAGGTCAAATCCGCCGGGATCCGGAGCCGGAGCCGCTGCAGCGCTCCATCGTGCGGAGAATGAGCGGCTGAAGAACAGAACAAAGAAGGAAGAGGAAGAGGAAGGGATGAAAGGAGCGGAAGAGGAGACGGGGGAGGCTTCACGGGCGGAGCGGCGGTTCATTTTTCCAGCTGCATTTTAAGGCTTTGCAGCCAAAATGCATTTGTACACAGGAAAAAAAAAAAAAAAAAAAAAAAAAAAAAAAGAGAAGCTTGGAATTAAGCGGAAATGGCAAAAACGTGGAATAAATCTCCTCTCACTGTCAGAGACGGAGAGCGGGGGAGAAAAAACTGCCGACAATTAAGGTTTGTTGCACATGTGGCTGCTGGCGTTGTTGACTCTTGATCCAATTACTGTGAAACCTCAAACTGTATCCCCAGGATGTTGTCACTATATCTTATTTAATGCCTGGAGAACGCAGAGCGAGTGGGACAACTTAACTGTTTCCCTTCCGTCTGGAGCCCGTTTTGGTTACACGCTGTTAAGAGAGCTCTCGTTCTGTCAAGAGAGCTGTCATTTTGTGGGAAGCAGTATTCTAACAGACAGACTGAGAGGAAGCAGCGTTGGCTGCTTCCTCTCTGCCCAGGGTACACCATTATTTATTTTATCTATGTATTTTTGTTTCACAGTTTTATTACATTTTTATATAATAAATATGATCTATATTTTAGTTTTACACTTTTTATATACATTTAGATAACAAATATTATATATATTTTAATTTTACACTTTTTTATATATATATTTATATAATAAATATTATATATATTTTAATTTTACACTTTTTTATATATATATTTATATAATAAATATTATATATATTTTTATATATATATATATAATATATATATATCATTTTTTTATAATAATATTACATACATATATATTTTTCAAAAATTTTTATGTAGTTTTTATATAATTTCTAAGGTTTAACGGCATTTAATCATATCAAGCAGATAAAATATGTATTTTTTTATAAACAAACAAATGTTTGTTTTTGTTGTCCAGGGATCTGTAACCCAGTGATCCTGTAAAAAGGATTACGTTGATTAATTTGGCTTAATGTTAAAACGGTTGAGGACAAGATGAAAAGCAAACGCAGTTTAGTGTAAAACAAGGAATGTAATATCATTTAATAATGCAAAACAAAACAACATGCGGCTCAATAAACTAGTGACTGATAAAGTCACATGAATATGAATCATCACATGAATCAAGTGTTCAGGTGTCGCAGCATAGTTGTTAACAACGATCATTATGAGGAATCGTCGAGATTCTCCGATCATGTGTTTCCATCGAAATTCAGATTTAGTTCTGAGCCGATCTTGGAAATGTTGCGTTCAATTTTCATCTTCATCGGTTGGATTGAGGCAAATTAACTGTGGGCCCACGTTTTTACGTTTCAGTGTTCATGGATTTCCTGGATTGTGAATTATTACCCTATTGTAACATCTTCAAATAGCATCAAATCAACATAAAAGATTAACAATTAAAATGTTAACGGAAACTAAAATGTCCTTATCGTGACAGGCCTGGGGCCGGGTGCTGAGAGCTCGCTGCTCCTTGTGTCCTTGAGTACTGTCACAGATTGTGAAGACCCCACGTGTTTACAAGTCATTAATTCACTGCTTTGTCAAATCCAACAGAGTCATATAAAAACACTATTGGTCTCTAGGTATCTAGAGATTATTTAGGAATATGAGCGCTTTCCTTCAGCTTTGATGACTTTTCCTCCATTTCCTAATAAGACGAAAAAAAAGTTTTCTGTTGCGACTGTATTGGACATAATTTTGTTTAAAAAAAAAAGATTTTTTTTTTTCTCTAAATAATAAATCCTGCACTTCTGTAACGCGGAGACCCTTCAAGACATTTTTTTCAGGCTCCGCCCCCTCCAGGCCCCTCTGCTCTGCCTGTCTCTGGTGGTGGAGGCCGACGGCCCATCACTCTGAACAGTAGGGTGTGACACGTGTGGGCGCGCTGCTGACTGTCGATCGGTGAAAGAAAAACAAAAAACAAAAACGCCGCTGTTCTCGCCCTAAGAGGGCGTACGATAAAGAGGAGGGAAGGGAGGAGGCCGGTGCAGGCGGGGGTGGAGGCGCAGGCTGCGTGGCGTCACCTGGTAGTGCTTGAGCGAGCCGTTGATGAGCAGCGCCGACTGCTTCTCCACCCTCTCGATGACAGCGTGGGCGACGCCGTAGTACGACTGGGAGCTCATCTCTCCGGCCGACACGCTGTACTCGTCGTCCACATCCTGCTTGGCCGACCTGGAGCCGAGGGGACGCAAAACGTGTCAGTCACTCGCACGTCTCTCTCTCTCTCTCTCTCTCTCTCTCTCTCCCTCTCTCTCCCTCTCTCCCTCTCTCCCCCTCCCTCTCTCTCCCTCTCTCTCCCTCTCTCTCCCTCTCCCTCCCTCCCTCCCTCCAGGAGGCACGCAGGTCATGACCGGGACTCTGAGGCTCCGTTCTAATGTCAAGTCCAAAGGCTCAAGAAGGAAAGGGCAGCCGTTATAACCACAAAACGTTTGAACATTTAATACGTGGACTTAACCATGAAAAATACCCTGAGGGAGTGCTGAGTGCCTGGACCTGGATTTCTTATGCCGCTATAATTTTTCTGCGGTTAGAATGTTTCCTCTTTCTTTCTAAGTTGGTTTTGGGGAGCACCACAAGTGCTCCTGACGCCCCTTTTCTCCTTCCAAGGTTGGGTAACAGGTTGTTGGTTTAAAAAAAAATCTGATTTCCGGAAGATCAGAGCTAATCCGGGTCTAAGTGAAGGCTTAAAAATTAAAATTTGGGATTAATGGATGTGAGGCCTCCAGGTGGAGCAGGTGGACCTGGACCGGGACCAGCTCCAGGACCAGACGGAAGGAGCCGACTTGTCCTTCATCACCTTCGTCTGGGACTTCCTATTCCGGAACTAATTCATCTTAAATTAAGCAACGGCTCAGAGAGGCGTCTTTTAAAATTCTGGATGAATTGAAGTAGGACTCGTTTAGTCCTGATTCAGATTGAACCCCCTCTGCGAAACCTGAAATATTTATTTTTCACTGGTCGTCAAGGAGCGTGTGTTGTACTGCACTCACACGTTTGTTTTTAACACTCTCACGCCGCCTCTTCCCGATTTCCTCATCTGAACGCATGCACAAAGATACACCTAAGCGCACACATGAGCAGCACGTAGTTGCTCCCTAATTGCGTCCCTCTCATCCCACGCCACTAATCAAATATGTCAAGAAAATACATCTCTGCTGATTTGCATCTGCTCCACCGCGGTGCCTCTCATTCTGCTTGTTTGAATCCATCGTTTTGTGTCGCTGCACCAACTGTGGAAATGAATTTCCTCCCGGAAGAAAATAAATAATCTATCAATCTAATCTACTACTTTGATTTACTGCTGGAGCTGTCACTCGAAATGATGACGTTATCACCTGACGACAATTATTTCAGTCAGTGATTTTGTACATTTGGTAATTTCCACCAAATGTCGCGGTTGTTTTAGGCCAGTGTGAGAAAATTTTCAATCAGTGCAATGCAAATTAGGTGGGATTCTATCAGTCGGGCGAGGCAAATTATCTGCCTACCTGTAATTTTGGATGTTAGTATATTTTTGGATTTATCCGAATGTTCCAATGGTAATATTTATGGGTTTTCTTCAGGAGATGGATGTGTGCTACTACACTGTCAAAGGCTTACACCAGTGGCATTCAAACTGTGAGGCGTGACCCCTGTCGGGCGTGGAGGAATTGCGCGAGACAACAAGTGGGATTTTAATATATTGCACTAATTTGACATGACAAATTACGTTACATGAAATATGTTTATTTAACATTTCCAAATGGAATGTGATAATACTTGTGATAATTTAGCATCATCTTATTTACCAGTTGCCTAACCTAACGTAACCTAATGGTGAATGCCTGTGTGAATAGGTGACTGCTCGACCTGGTTGACTGTCAACTACCTTGGTTTGCATCTGATACATTTTGTATCTGTACGTTTTTGGAGGGCGGCGGGGGTGGGGGTCAAGCCCTTGAAATCCAAGGGAGCAGGTCTTTGAAATCCAAGGGAGCGGGGCTCGGCAACAATAGTTTGACTACCACTGGCTAACTAGAGCTGCAACTATTGATTATTTTCATTATCGATTAAGCTGTAGATTATTTTAGAGTTGATTGTCCTCGAAATCTCGATCACAGTTTCCCCCAAAGGGCCCCAGGTTTTACTTAGTGTTTTTAGTTTATGGTTTTTGTTTATGTGCAGTGACTATAAAACACTTAAATAGTATGAGTAAATCTATAATTAAACGTACTCTTCAATCACAGTTCATTTTTTGCATGAATAAAATGTGTATATATAAAAATCAATTCTTAAGAAGTTCTAGTTCCCCCTGAATCTTAATATTACAGTGTAGAAATGATGACAGTTGATTGAATATACTTTGCTCTACAAAGTTCCGGGCCACTGCACTGGAAAGGCTCCAGCCTGCGGAGCTGTCCATCGTCCTGAGGTTCGATGCCATCGGTGGTTCAATGCCAGTTTTGACCACTTTATCGCTATTCCCCATAACTTTTAGCAGGTTTTTTTTCGGATATCTTTTGAGTTGAATAGTAATTAGAGAACCGTTTTTTGTCAATGTTTGTAACGGCTTTTTGTGCAAAACATTATTCCATTTCAACAGGTTGCTTTTGGAGTGCATTTTGAAAACCACGACGGACTTCTACCTTCCTTTTACCTTCCTTCCTTCCTTTTTCGCTACCTACAGATGATGTGACAGTAATAATAATTTCAATGATAATGTCAAAATATAATTTACAGATCACTAGAATGTCTTGGCGTGACACCCCTTAAATGAGCTTCAGTTGCACCAGCTCTACGAAGACGATCGGCAGTGCTGGCTTTTTTTATTCGTTAATTAATTCAATGGTTGAAGCTCTAAGGCACACTATGATAGTGTTAATAAAACAAACAAAAAACAATTAAATGTAATTTGTTTGTAGGACAATTAACGTCCACATAAAATTTCACAGTCGTGACAGTCCTATTTAATTACTCTTCAGGGCTACAAGCCCAGATGTAAGGAGAAAAGCGGGGCCCTGCGTGGATGCTTGGTGACAGGCTGCCAGATAAAGAGCTGCAGCCGGCAGGGAAGCTACATTAACACGTACTCGATGATGTGCTTGCTTGCTCGCCCAGATGCTTTGTCTCCATTCGGATCGATGGCCACCTTCTCCTCCACTTCTGCCTTCGGGGCGACTTCCTCCTCCTCCTTCCTCAACAACACGCGGTGACGCATAGAGGGATGAATCAGAGAGAGAGAGAGACAGAGAGAGAGAGAGAGAGAGAAAGAGAGAGAGAGAGGTGGAGAAAGAGACACTGATGAAGATCAGAGTAACAACAATCATAATAATAAATATAAATATAGCTGCAGGCAGCAATACGCGGGGTCCAGGGTAGTTGGCCCTTCGTTAAAGTTCAATGGATGAGTGTGCTTTGTGACTGCAGAAGTTCATTCTCTCCGGCCTGGTTACAGTGTAATGCTATGACTGGGAAGTGTTTGCGCCTGATGTGGGTGTATTTCCTAGGTAGGGCTGCATGTTTAAAGCTGAAATTATAATTTATATCATTAATAAATTATTATTTTAGTCAATATTATGAGCCAATTATATATCACGATTATTAATACATTTTGGGGGACAGAATTATTTTATGGCACTTTGTAAAGCAACAGAAAACTGCCTTCACAATAATAATGTATTTTATAAACCTATAAATAAATAAATAAACTCAGGTAAGTGGTTGAACTGACTGGAATTGTAGAGGACATATAATGAAATAAATTGTGTTTAGTGGGCTACACATATTTGTTGCAATTCTAACAAAACTTTGAGGCATCTGGAAGGGAACCCAAAAACTAAAATAATACAATATTTCAAAACACATACACAATTAATACACGTTCCTTGTATTATGTAATTGCTTATGGTTATCGTTACCAGTAATTAGAATTCAGGAAGTTTGTATACATTGATATCTCCGCAATATCTATAAATTCTGACAGTGATGTTATTGTGTTTTTATTTTTTAGAACTTACTCTGATGCGTGTCAGGTTGTCTTTAGAAGCATAAATATTGATTAGGTTTGATACGCTGCGCTTTATTTAACCCAACTGTCTTCTGGTAATACAAATACTATTGTTCTTCAATACACATTTTATTCATCTTGTCTGTGAGTGCGGAGGATCCATGACATCCATAGACTACTGACATCAGTTTGTCATAAACAAAAGCAAAAGGCCCCTTCCGAGCTGGACCCCTAACAATGTGGAACGGAGGCATGCAAGTGCAACTACAGCCCCCTGGTGGATCCCGGCTCATGACATTTTCATCAGTTTGCGGGAAGGAAGTCGGGGGCAGGCAGCCAGCAAATCCCCCACCCGGGGAGAATTGAAACGAAAAGACCACAGACCTCTTCATCAAACTCTGAGCCGCTGTCCTCGCTGTCAGAGCGCGGAGCCACTTCGTATCTGGGGTTTGAAAGAAAAAAAAAGGATAAAGGAGACAGTCATATTATATTGTCTGCTTTACCGTAATTCCACATTCATTCAAAGGATAATTGTCGGCCATTTCCATTGGTCTTTCAGCCTGATCTGTGCTGCAAAGTATGAATGTGTGATGGACTGGAATACAGTGCAGAGCGGCGGTTCCTAATCGTCTTTCCTCGACAACGCCCTAAATCAAACCTGATTGAATCTGAACCCCCTAATTTAAAAGGTGTGACACAGGTTGTTGTTTTTTTCCTGGAGTTTTTTTTCTATTCATTAGCGGTCTGCTGTCATTTTTGCCTGAATTCTAATTTCATGGTCGAGAGAGCTTGGTTTTTAGGGAATACAACATAGTTTAGTATAGATAGGGATTCTCAACCTTTTCCAAATCAAGGATCCATAATTTGATACGCATATGGTTGCAATTTATGATAAGAATTAGGTCTTGTAAATGAAACAATGTTGAAGTTGAACTATCTACTAATCATTTCACTGGGGACCCCCTGGAACCTCTTGAAGGGAACCTACACCTGTGGTTGGGAACCACAGGTGTAGGTGACGGAGGGACTAACCCAGGGTTCATCTCGAGCCAGGCCTCCAGCTGGCTGGATTTGGGAGCATCCGTCCCCTGCAGGACCTTGCCCGTCTCCGTCTCGATCACCTTGACCGGCAGTTCGCTCATCTGGCTGCTGTCGTCCATGGGCTACGAGACAACGACATCACCAGGAGGAAAACATGCTAATCACAGAGCTTCACATGGGACAAGATCTAAAAACTTGGGATGGCCAAGACGGTTCTGAGCCTCTGCTGGCGTCTGGTGTTTTCCTCTTTGTGGGCAGAGCTCATAAAAAACATTTGTTGACGCCACAACAAGCCCTTCACCGCTCCTTTCAGCCTCTCCCACCAGGCAGGCGTTGCAGAGCACCGCTGGCCAAAAAGAGAACTTAGAAAAACTCTTTCATTGCCACTTCATTATCCATTTTAAACAAGGCCAAATAAGCTGTTACCACTTTTTAATGCGGCTTTGCACAACTGCTCTTATTTATTTATGGAGTTGTTTGTGTTTTAATGCAATTTAATGTGAGTCTGTCATGGGTGTATGTTTTTACAATTTTCTGTCATCATGTGATAGACAGTAAAGTTTTTTCAATCTTGAACAAGGTGTAGATAACACGTAAGTTGTGAATATCTGTTATTGCACTCTGATGACCAAGAATCTCAAAATTCAACTTTGGGAACAGATCAAAACTTAAGTGCAGGTTGTGTTATTTTGAGGGTGAGCCACATGAGAGCAGTCAGCATGACATGTTCAACATGGTCTTCATATAATATAAAAGTAGAAGATGGAATCCATATTGATGTCTTATAAGTGTTGTTTGTCTTATTTTCAACATGTTGCTTTAGTAACGGATAAACATTAAGACAGTAATCAAATCTGTATATGTATGTGACGAATAAAAATCTTGAATCTTGAATCTTGAAATTTACAATGACCAGCTAGTCCAACCAGGCTCAAAATAGAATAACCATAAAATAATCGTTAGTGCATGATATTAAAAGGTCAATTGTGTGTGTGTGTGTGTGTGTGTGTGTGTGTGTGTGTGTGTGTGTGTGTGTGTGTGTGTGTGTGTGTGTGTGTGTGTGTTACCTCTCCATCAGGTCCTATAGCGCTGGTGCCTTCACTGTCCCCGTCCAGCTTCTAGATATGATTTGACATAGCGTGAGGGAAAACGTCAGATGTTCATGAAACACACGTGGCTACAAAGGAAACACCACCCTCATCAACAACAACAACAACAGCAACAACAACAACGAAGACAAGCACTCTAGTCTGCATCTAGACGCTTGCGATTTGACACTTTGAGGAAGTTTAGGGTTTGGGATTTGTTCTTGATTCATGGTGTGGATTCTTTTAAAGATATTCAAAGACTATGTTTGGATATTTTGACATATAAAAGCACTGCCGCCACATTTTAGTACAATTTTTGTATGCTCGGGTTTCGACTTTCACTCCACGACAAAGCAAATATCTATAATAACTCCACTACATTTAACACAGTTGTGCTAGTTTTTTATATATTTATTTATTTTTAAATCAGGATTATTGTTTTTCTAACTTGTAATCAGGATGAACATTCATATGAAAGAGGGCTACAGTAGCTATTTTATATCATACGATAGATAACATATAACATATACAGTGGTACTTTGACTTACGAGTTTAATTCGTTCCATGACAGAGCTCGTAATTCAATCTGCTTTATAGCAAATCAATTTTCCCAATTGAAATTAATTGAAATGCCATTAATCCGTTCCAGCCCCCAAAAAAAACACCCCAACTTTTTTTTGTTACGTGTTTTTAAATAAGAAAAATGTATTTATAAATAACAAATATTGTATAAAAACATAATAAAAGACAATAAAAGAGAATGTGTAGATCGTTTTTTGCTGACGCCACCAAGGTCTCTCCAACCAACATTCACACAGTAGCCAAATCTGTCATGGATTACCTCAACGAGTGTGCAGAGGGAGTGACGACACATAAATCAGTGAAATTATTCCCTAACCAGAAACCCTGGATGAACAAAGAAGTTCGCCTTCTCCTCAAGGCCAGGGACGCAGCCTTCAGGTCGGGAGACCAGGAGGCCTACAGCTCTGCCAGATCCAATCTGAGGAAAGGATCCCCATGAAATCCCCATGCAACTCTCCCCAACCCTCCTCCACTTCCCTCCCAGACGAGCTGAACCACTTCTACGCTCAATTTGATCGTGAAAACAAGGAGGCAGCCTTCAAGTCAGCTGTTTCACCAGACGAGGACACACTCCAATTCTCCACCTCAGAGGTCTGCGACATCCTGAGCAGGGTGAATGCTCGGAAAGCTGCTGGCCCTGATGGAGGCCCCGGACATGTGCTGCGAGCCTGCGCAGAGCAGTTGGCTGGTGTCTTCACTGACATGTTCAATATGTCACTAGCCCAATCAACAGTCCCCCACAGTTTCAAATCTGCCACCATTGTTCTGGTGCCTAAACACTCTACAGCCAAGGAACTGAACGATTTCCACCCTGTTGCACTGACACCCATCATTGCAAAATGTTTTGAGAGGCTGGTCCTCTCACATCTGAAAGCCTGCCTGCCCCCTTCACTGGACCCGTACCAATTTGCCTACCGACACAATCGATCAACAGAGGATGCTATCTCCACAGTGCTCCATCTAGCACTCACCCACCTGGATAGCCCCAAAACACATGTTAGAATGCTGTTTATTGACTTTAGTTCTGCATTCAACACTGTGATCCCCTCCAAGCTGATCTCCAAGCTCAGCCAGCTTGGCACCAGCAACTCACTCTGCAACTGGATTATGGACTTCCTTACTAACAGACCCCAGGCTGTTAAATTGGGGAGTCTCTCCTCCTCCACTATCACCCTGAACACTGGCGTGCCGCAGGGTTGTGTGTTGAGCCCTCTGCTCTACTCTCTCTTCACTCACGACTAATCAAGTCCGCAGATGACGCCACTGTGGTGGGCCTGATCAGAGATAAGGATGGAACAGCATATAGGGATGAGGTTAAACATCTTACTATGTGGTGTAAAAACAATAACCTGGAATTCAACACCAAGAAGACCAAGGAGATCATTGTGGACTTCAGGAGAAGCAGGAGCAGGGCACAGACCCTTAAGAAAGCACAGCTTTGTCCTAGGATTTTATCGGACTTCTACTGCTGTACCACTGAGAGCATACTTACAAACTGCATCTCTGTCTGGAACGGTAACTGTAGCGTTGCCGACCGCAAGGCACTACAAAGACTAGTGAACTCTGCCCAGAGGACTATTGGTTGTATACTCCCCCCCCCCATCCACAACACATACCATGACCGCTGCTTAAACAAAGCCAAATCCATTGTCAAGGATGACACCCAGCCTAACCATGGACTTTTCACTCTTCTCCCATCTGGCAAGCGATACAGGAGCCTGCGCTCCCGCACCAGCAGGCTCAAGTGCAGCTTCTTTCCAGAGGCTGTAACCCTGTTGAATACACCCCCACCCACCCTCTAGCACTGGACTTTTAAATGGCTACCTGCTTACCTGTTGTTACCTGCTTACCTGTTGTTACCTGCTTACCTGTTGTTACCTGCTTACCTGTTGCATCTCACTTTCTGCAAGGTTCACCTGTTTAAATTTACTGCCTTGCCCTGTATAACTGTTTACACTCACTACTGCACTGTTTCATCAATTGCCCTTGCACTGCTATCACCTAAAAAACTGCACAATACTTTTTTTTAACCTAACTTTTTTTTTTTTTTTTATAATCCATAACCTGACCAAAACCTGCACAATATACATAGAGACATGTATATATATAGTATTTACATAAAATGTCTATTTATACTCTCTGTACATAATCCCCCTATACTCCTGACAAACCTGTATTTATAACCTTACACTGTTGTACATAATACATATCTTTTGCCTACATAACTGCACAGAAACACTGTACTCAAATAGCACTTTGGTATTTAAATGCTTCTTTTGCACTTCTCGTTAGACGTCAACTGCATTTCATTGGTTCTGTACCTGTATTCTGCTAGTGACAATAAAGTTGAATCTAATCTAATTTTTGCCTTCTCGCAGATGATACCCTCCGTCACGCTATCCCCTGCGAGCTGCTTCTCCGTCAACCACACCAACAACAGATTCTCCATCTTTTCATGGACAGCGGTCCGCAGCTCAGACATTATTTTAACACGCTTGGCTGGCGTAATACCCTTTATCGCCTCCTTCTGCTTCAGTATGGTACATAACATAGAAGTACTACGCTCGTACTGCCTCGCCAATCCCACCACACGCACACCTCGCTCATGTTTTTCTATGATTGTGCGCTTTAAGTCAATGGACATCATCCGCTTCTTCTTCTCAGCACTTACTTTTTTCGGACCCATGGTTGGGAAAAAAAAATTGGCAAAATAACTACACAAAAAGCACAAATCGCGAGCACAAAACACAAAAGAGATGCTTCTACGCTCAGGGTACCACGTGAGGTGAAGGAGTGAGACGCGGGATGCCGGCCGCATTCGCTCGCCACGCCAACTAGCAGCGGCACCTCAAGCTCGCTTCTCCTAACTCACATTTTTGCTCGCAAGTCAATACAAAAAAATCGACGGAAAGACGGCTCGTAACTCAGAAAACTCGTATGTTAGTGCACTCGTAAATCAAGGTACCACTGTACACATATAACAGGACACTGGATACAACAAGTACTTTTACCTTTAATACCTTTAAGAGCAAGTACTTCCATAGTTTTGCTTAACTACAAAGGTCAATGTGGTACTTTCACCTAGACTGGAGTAATTTTGTGTCCAGGTAGTTGTACTTTTACTTCAGTAAAAGGTCTGAGTACTTCCTCCCCCACTACTCGTGGTGGATACCGGCCCCAGCGACGCTGTGCTTTTGGGACTGCATAAAACAATGCAACTCAAGGCAAAATGCTTTGGTAACTGAACTGAAAACCGACACGAAGCAGATGCATTAACTTCCCATTCCATGATTTGTTCTTCGGACACGGTCACAGTGAAAGAATCAGTGCTCTCACTACTACCATAGCTGTCATCACGTTTCTATTATTTGTCTCCATTCTCGGTAGCGGGCAATTCCCCTCGGTGTGGGTGTTGGTATCCGAGCATTTCCAGACTAAACGTACAACAGCCCGGCTTGGTGTCCGCCGGCCGCCGATGCTTCTGTGATGGTGTCGAGTGTTTTAATAGATTGGTTTGTGAACCACTCATCTTTCAGAGGGTGAGGTCAATATCCAGCACAATTTCAAAGGATCCTGTTGTGCCTCAGCCCGACCAAGGCAACGTTTTAAGAGGCTTTTCATAACCCTCTGCAACCGCATGATTATAGTATTATTATTATTATTATTATTATTATTATTATACAGGGAAAAGGTTTCACTTTCTTTTTTATTTTTTTAAACTGCATCGGTCTTGGCTCTCCCACGATCATGGAGGAGCCAAGGCCGCCTCGTCGAAAACATTCCATCGAATTACCAGAAGTTAAGGGCGACAATCAGACTGTCACCGCGGCACAGGCCCGGGTCCAGTTCATCGTGGTTCCCACAGATTAAGAAACAGAAATTAAAATAGGAAGTGACCTCAGATTGAAACTGTGACAAAAAGACCAGAGGGCCGGTGAAGGGCCGTGCCGTTAAATGGTAAGAAACAGATCCCAGACACCTTGAGATGTTCACAAAATGGACCACATCTAGACTGCTTTTGTATTTGACATGGAAATTAGATATTAGACAGGCTGGAGCAGTTCAGTCACAGAGCCCTGGAGCCCTGAAGCCCCGCCCCGCTGCTGCACAGAGCTGAGCGGCCACGTGTTGTTTTAATATTACACATGTCCCGTGTCCAAATTGCACCAAATTGACAATGCACGACCTTGGGTCATTAGCAATACACCTGTTAAAAGTAAGGTAAATAAGATATCGGATCGGACAGAGGCAGATAGACAGACAGATAGACAGACAGCGATTCCTTCCTTTATAGTTAGAAGAAGTTAGAAGATTAGAAAAGTTAAACCATAAGGGTTGAATACGCCAATGGATTTGTACATGACATCATAGGGGGAGGAAACTAAAAGTGAAATTAAATAGCTAGCTAGCAACTTTATGAGCTATAGTTAAAGGCATCCGTAATTCATAAACACTTCCATGCCGATGAGAAGCAATGTTTTTCGAAGATTCCAGTTCAATTACTTGAACTTCTGGCGTTTTGAACAATCTGTGGCTTACTCTTTAAAGCTGTGTGAAGTCCTGTTACATCACTCCCGCTTGGATCTATTAAAGCACCTCCCGTATTTTAGGTCTAGGGTTAGGATCCTACTCTACTCACAGTTGTTTAGACGCACCCGACACTTTCTGCACGTCGCTTTGGACAAAAGCGTTGGACAATAGAATAGTGCCACAACTTATCGCCAAAGGCCTCCGATGACAGGGATTCTGCAGGTATCTGACAGTCAAATGTCATCTTTTAAGGCAGATTTTTGGAGAAAGCATCCCTCTCTTATCCAATAAAATATCGCAGGTGAGACAATGCAATGACTTCTAATGCCAAACGTAAGACTTTTTAGGAATAAACAGGCCTCCTGAGCAGACAGCAGAACAGCGGGTACACAGGTGGACGTTGGCAGGCATTCCTCTACCCACCTTCTTCCTCTTCTTCTTCCTCTTCTTCTCCTTGGCGGCCTGCGCGGCCTTGTGCTCGTACACCAGGTTGGTGAGGTTGGCCACATACTCGTCCGTCTGCTGCAGCAGGTACGCCAGGCGCTTGTCCTTCTTCTGATCGATGAGCTTTCGGTATCCCTCCTCGTCCTCCGCCTGCGAGGTGGAGGGCGGGCAGAGGTCAGCGCTCTAAAACACGACTAAAGGAACGGCAACGACTCAACTATCAGCCAATTATAAAGCTGTTGGGGAAACAAAGCATAACGAAATATGCCGTTTCTTTGAAGGGGGGAGCTTTTCGAAGCAAATGGAATTTGAAATTTCCAATTTAGTTTGCCTGGTGGCGGTAATGAATAAAGTTTGACTTTTTTTTCAAATAAAAATAAAACCCTGCCGAGAAATAAAAGAGTTTCAGAGAAGGGAAATTAGGCTGGATAGTTATTTGCTCTGCACGTCGTATTCATGGCTGCCAATCAACACGAGAGGCGTGGGCACGATTGATTAGAACGAGTAATGAAAGGAACTCTGCTGTGAATCTCACCCCTCTGCGAGAGGGATTTTATAAATAGATGATGTTTTGGCACAAAGTCTGTTTCAGTCTGTTTCATTGTTTCGCTCTTTCTTTGTTAACTGTTCATTTGGACAAAAATAAATAAATAAATAAAATTAATAATAAAAAATCACTTACAATATCACGTCAATCTGCAAAATGATATAGCATTATAGAATCGCAGCACACCCCAGTTGTAGTAGTGTTGTTTTCACAACTATCACACATCTCCCTATATTTGGATATAAATATTTTAAACATTCCCTGTAATTCCCCACTATATCTAATACTTAGTAAATCCTATCACGCGCTACAACAGATGGAAGATGAAACGGAGGGTGGTACCATCAGTCTCCTCATCCTCTCCTTCTCGATTCTCTCCGTCTCTTTCTTCTGCTCCCTCTCCGTGTTGGTGTGCCAGGTGACGATGGCCTTGGTGACCTTCTGCATTTTAGCAGAAACAGAGCGGTGGTACTCCTTGAAGTCCTTGGCGTGCTGCAGGATGCTGTTCAAGTACTCCTGGAGGACGACATCCAACAGATAACATGAGGAAAAAGTGATCATAGGATGACAAAAGAAGATAAGATACTTCAATCTGGGGAGGGGGAGAAGGCAGTGACGGAGAAAGTGTTCCCATTACGCACAATTGCACATCGCGTTTTTTGGTTTCGTATTATTAAAATAAATGCATGCATAATAAAAAAAACTGTATTTGTTTTCTTTGGATAGACAGTGAGCCGTTAATGCTGGATCACGGAGAACGGATCGTAAGTTGCAGGTGGGCGGATAATGTGTGTGCGGAAGGTATCTCCCCTTCACCAGTCAGTCAGAGTGCATTACAATAACATGATAAAACAGATAGAAATTTACAAAAACGCACAGGGACAACAGTTCAATGGGAAATTATAAATAAGGGGAGTCATAAATATATTTTTATCACAGCTCTCCGTTTTCCCCTATCGCACGGGGCAACGCGGAGTTCAGTTTTTCACCAATTTCTGCTCCGTCTGTGGATCGATTTGGATGAAACTTCAACCACAAGGTGTTTTGTGACATACGGCTCAAACAAGATGTCAACCGTGTTCGTAATTTCTGCCGTTCTTCTGTTTCAAATGTTTTTTTATTTCAAAATTCAGAGCTTTTTCCCGTAACAATATCAGCAGGGGAACCAGCCAACAGGGCTGGACCCCTAATAACAATCCAAGTAATTGGACAGTAACTAGGACCCCACGTGGTGTAGAACCCAGGGAGCAGCTCAGAAGCAACTTGGGGAAAGTTAGAGCGACTTAGTGCTTTGACTCCCTGAGCTTTACACTAAACCCAAACTCACAAACTAGGTTTATTTACAGCACAATCTTTCACTGCACCTTACAAAATTAAATTAAATTGCATAAAATTAACATCTGATTTGTTAAGGAAGCAACAAAACACGTAATCAGCGAATGGGACCACCTTCTAGGGCATGGTGGTGTGCACCACAGAAGCCCTGAACTAGGAAATATTGATTAATGAAGTGACATGGAGATTAAATCTAATTTGGAGAGATGTAATCCAATCTTTCCATGATCATTTGGTGTGTGCACATCAAAGCCCCAAATCCCGACGGTAATTTTTAAAAAGCCAATGAAAATTGTGAAAAGGAACGAGAAAGGAAGGAGAAGAGAGAAAACCGGAAGTTTACGAAAACGAAAAAATGTACCTGCACGAAGAAGAACTCCCTTCTCCGTCCACAACATAGACCGTATTCTAGCATCCCCCCCCACGCAGTATGGCATCCATGTTGGATTTGGTGTCAAGTATTGTGAGATATTTAGGCTGCAGGAGTACCACAAAACCACGTCCGGCTGTTCTCTCGTCTTAGGATTTGTGCTCCTCAAAGAGAGAATTTGTTATTTGTGTGTGGAGACTGAAAATCTGTACAGATAAATGTCAGTCATTACATGTGCGCTGCTCAACTGACCCTGGCCCTCTCTTAGGGCCCGGCTCATGAGAGAAAATCCAATTTGGGCGATTTGCACCTAACGGAAATAAAGGTTGCTGATATTATCAACAAAAGCCAAAGCAGCCAGCAGAGGAGGCCTCAGGAGAGGAGGGCTAGATGCATTGATAGGACTGAAATAAACTCCCGCCATTGTGAGAGAAACTCATCTGCCACCACAACCTCCTTTTAATATACCTTTCCCTAATTTACATCTGCTTTTTAGAGGCAGTGAAAGCGCCATATAAAAGTGACCCTTGCAAATGACACGAGCTTCAGTAAAATCAGAGTAATCGGTGAAATCAGCTGCAGTTATATTGCCATTATATATAATAATATATTCATATTATATAATCATATATACAATCATATCAATATATTAATTTTATTATTAATATATTGATATAATTATATCCCAACCATATCAAATGACACAGAAAATCCAAACAAATCAATTGACCAGAAGAAGGCAAAGGACAAAGAAAGTGAAGACAGGGGTAAAGGCGGATGTTGAAGGAATCCTGGGACGTGTAGCGTAACCCAGCCAACACCGACAATGTGGTGGATTCCCACCTTAATCCCGACAAGCCCCAACGCAATCCTTTACTCGGATCTGTCGGAGGAAAAACAATCACCTGGTGCTTCTGCCGGCGCTTCCTCTCCTGCTCGATCTTCTGCTGCTTCTCCAGCTTCTCCGTCATGCGCGCCTCCCTCAGCGTCTGCCGCTTGCTACGCTTGTAGGCCTTGGAGTTGAGCGCCGTCTCCAGCGTGGTGTCTCTCCTCATGCACGCCACCACATCCTGCCGTAGCTGCGGCCGTTTGGAAGACGGGGAAATCATTAGTAGTAGCCCTAACGATGGACACGTTCAGTATATTCCGCAGATCTTTTATAGAGTCCATTTTAACTTGCTTTGGGTTCACCTCTGAACTTCTAGAAGGTCTCAGACTCATCCCCATACGTACTACTTTCAAATCTAGGCTGAAAACTCTTATATCTGCAACTGCTTTCCAGTTAATCAGCCTATTTTAAAACTGTTTTGTAACCTTCTATCTTCCTACTCAGTTTCTATTTGGGCTACAATCCCCCGAATCCGTAACCCAGATCCCCAGATCCCGAGTGTGTGGCGCTGGGTTTGAGTCCTAACGACCAAAGTAGATGTAGGTTTGAGTTCTGCCGTGTTCAAGTATGTTTTCAACATTTGCACTTTAACCTATTCTCTCCTTGATTTTTACAACTTTTTACTCGTTTTTAAGCATTTTATTTCAAGGTTTTATCTGTCTTTGCTTTTATTCAATGTCTTCCATGCCTTACGTAAAGCACTTTTCTTTGTCCTTGTGTATGAAACGTGTGGTACAAATAAACTGGCCTTGCCTTACCTTGCCTAAATGTGCAAAACAAAAAGCTGTGCTGACCACCTTCTTTTAGAGAAATTTGGCCTCGGAGGTACAGCCTCCCCTGGGAATTTGCCTTTGTTCCCCGTGCAATAAATATGCTTAAATTGCACACTGCACAATAGCACTTTCCGGACGCAGCATTTCTCATGGTTGCATGCTGTGCATGACTAGATGCTTGTTTTATTGGGTCCTTCATGTCTTTCACGTACATCCTTATTGTTTGCGTTATTGCGCATCTTTTCTGCAAACTAGATTTCTCCTTGAGGAGCAACAAAGACCTGAACTGACATCTTCGCAACGCACCACGTGGCCCGACTTGAAGGCGAGAGGAAAAACAAGGATTCCCTTAAAGCAGCGGTTCCCAACCTTTTCGGACTCAAGGCGAACTTCAAAACCTCAAAAGTGTTGGCCCACATCCGACCAGAAGTATAACGGGAGCCAAACGATGCGTTCTCAGAGGACGTTTATTTGAACAATCATACGCATTCTCATACATACAGTGCACTAGTGGTAAAACAAAAAAAGAGTTGGTTTAAAAATACCCTTATATCCATGGAACTTTTGCGGAACATTAGTAACGGTATCTAGTAAGCGCTGTCTGCAGGGCGCAGTGTTTTGAACATAGCCTAACTACTAACGCCAGCGCTGATGAAACCAACAATAACAGGAGCACATTAATATTAACTCACCTCATGACAAGGCTGATGTTGCATGGCAGACACCAAATGCTTGATGTCTGGTTTAAGGGACGACACTCTCAGTCAAAGATGTGGCTCAACATTGTTTATTCCTGTATTTCGTCTTCAATGCCGCAAGCGCCAAAAAGCCAGTCTCACAGAGATACGTCGTCGCGGGAAGGCATCCGAAATCGCACAGCACTGTCGGACAGATTGGGACACTCAGAAGCAACATGAAGCCAAAGGTTTGTCAGGTACTTCTATGAGAAAGACAGCTCTGATGCTCTGTCGCAGAAGGGATCCACAGCACCGTCCTCCTCTTCTGCGCTCAGGCCTGCGAGGGTCTCGTCGCTGCGGCCGGCGAAGGAGGTTTTCCATCCAGCTGCACTGCACATCTGGGATGGGGAAGTATTCGCGCAGCTTGCTCTTTGACATGACGGATCACGGTGACGGGAAGCCGCGTTTCTTCCTTTGTCAAAAAATCCGACAGATTCTCAAGCGAGTCGAAGTTTGACCGGTCAACTCGCCCGGCCCAAATATCCATTTTTCTTATGGTCGCTTCTCATTTTATTCTGGACATTGAACATCCACTGCTTTTCCATGGAGACTGAGGTCGAGTCCATTTTACGGGGCTGAAAATGTCGGCCAGGTATCCAAATTTAGCCAGCCGCTCAAAATCACTGAAGCGATGCGCTGGTTCAAACTATGCGTCGAGAAAAAAAATGCGTCAAACTATGCGTCGAGAATGCACTGTTGGTGTTTTGTCTCGAGGTGACGGTGCAGTTTACAGGGCTTCAGAGCTACGTTCGATTAAATCACGGAACACACCCCACACAGCGGTGGCGGTTCGTCTTCCGTACCAGTCCAAAAAAATCCCAATGCTAAATATTCAGCGCTACACTTTCTCCGAACCTTTTTTTTTTTGTTTGACAGGCAGGACTATCCCACCGGGACATCGCTTGTGAATGATGTACCAATGGCTTCTGCCCTTTTCAGTGTGCCTGATGCTCGCCAACCATCCATTTTGATTATCACCTCAAGTCCAAAGATGTACAGGTGCACATCGATCGTGGTCCAGCTTGGTCGATCGATCAACGAACGTAGTATTTTTGAAGGTTTTAAAGGAAAAAATACCATGAAATTATTTTTTTTCCCTACATTTAAAAATGTCCCATAGGTCAGGAACTGCTGCCTTAAAGGGATTCAAATAGAAATGTCAAAGTAAATGTCAGAAATTGGAGAGGAGCACTTTCACAGAGGAGCACAGAGCACATTTCACACATGAACTTGGTGGTTGAACCTGGAGGAGGCAGCTTTGATGTTCTGATTCCTCACAATAATGAACAGTTTCCCTCCTGATAGAGAAGTCCACCACCACCATTGGGGTGCCGAGACACTCCGCTTCCACAGATGCGTGAATGGGGGGGACGCATTCGCCGTCCATCCTCTTCTCCTTTTAATTGCCTGATGCCCACCATGTGAACTTTATGATACCTTCCCTTTTTAATAAGGTAATAGCCAGGCTGGGCTGGTTATTACCGTCAATCAGGTGATTGAGGGTAATCAACGGTCATCGACACACATGCAAAAAAACGCATAATCGCTAAATGTTTTTATAAAACGTATAAAAGAAATCTATCTACCTTTCCTATAAATATAAATAAATAGTTTCATGTACGCTTAAACACCACACAATCTCTCTAAAACAAAGCCGACAGTACATCTCGCCGCAAAGACTGCACTGTCTTTCAAGTTTACAGTGCATTGCAAAGAGAGCATTGTTTTTAATCTCTCTTTTGCAGTAGACTATGTAATAATAATAATAATAAATTATTAGCTTATAATAATAAAGACTTATTTGGACTTGATCAATGACGATGTGTTCAGAATGCATATCACATGAATATTTAGCTCTTGCCCAGAAAATAAATCTGCTACTTTCTGCTTGTCTGGACTTCCTCTTCTCCTTTTTCCTACCAGCTAAATAAAGTCATTTAATCTGGAATATGCGACTCGTTCAAACACTAGTATTGTCACGTTATTCTCCTGCCGTGATAATAAAAACTTATATCGGGAAAGGAGTTATTGTCTTCTTTCTCCCGACTAAAACCACACAGTGGAGCCCATTTAAATATAGCTACTATTTGGGCTTATGTTATTGTATTTTATCCAAAGCAAGTCCAAATCGATATTTGGATTTTGAAAAAACAACAACAAAAAGAAAACACCCTGCTCTCAACTCCCCTCCGCATTTCTGCATCTCTCTGGGAGAAACAGTCCCCCCCACCTTCCAATCTTCTAATTAAAACAGGGGTCTGTCGAGTTGGGGACACCTCTTTTGATATCGATATCCAGCCGTTTTGTTTCCAAAAAAAAATAAAATAAAAATAAAAATAAATGATGCATATTCCGGACAGTAATAAGTGAATTTGTTGACTTTTAAAACACGCCCTTTAGTGAACAACAGCCTTTTTTGCCCCAATGGGAGAAACTCTAAAATGGCAAATGCTGTGGTCTACATTTTAACTTTAATGTCCACTACAGCCGCTCAAAGTGCTTCACCCAAACATTTAAACCCACGGTTATCAAAAAAAGCCTGCATCAAAATAATGTCAAATTTAGGAAAAGCAATTAAAGAAAAGCATATAAAATAATGAATAAAGACTGTATCTATGATGCATTTAATTTATTTTAGAAGTTAGAAGTTTAGATTCCTGTTGAGGGCAATGGAGAGATCAAAACATAACATTGATTTATTTAAAGCTGTGAATCTTCAGCCCACACTTTGATGAAGGCTGAAGGTGTGCCTGGGTGGTAGCCTTCACCTTGTATAGAACCTATTCTTTGCGGGCATGCCTTTAAAATACAGGATTTTCAGCAACGACTAATAGCTGGTTAAAGTGCCTTGGTGTTTTAAACCGTTCTGCCCTCCACCAGAGGCGTTCAAAGAACAGCTTTACTGCGCCGAGCACAGCGGGTTTGCGTCTCTCTAGTGCCGCTCTTGTTGGAAGGATTCTGCAAAAAGGGAAAGTGTGATGTGTGGGGCATCCTTGAGTACCTGGCGCTGGAAGTTGAGCAGACGCAGCGCCTTGAGCTCCACCGTTGCCTTGTTCCTCAGGTCGGGCGACAGCGACCCCGGCAGGCTCTCCAGCTCCTGGATGCGGTGGGCGATGCGAGCCTGCAGCCTGCGGAGTCCCAGCAGGGAAAACAAAAAACTGAGACTGCGGCATCAACAGCGGCATCGCGTCAGCAGGGTGGACCTGGGGTATTCATTTGTGTTAATTCTAAATGGGCTTAAAATTGACTTAATCCACTCCCCATTTTGAACTAATTTAAATACGGCAAAGTAATTATAGGTTTTGACAGAACGTTGGTCTGCTTTAAAAGTGAATTAAAATATAACACTTACGGCTGATGCTGTATGGAATCAATCACTATACCACACCAACTGGATAATGCACAGCCTAGAAACACTTTGCTCTGTTAAAGGCTTGAAACGTTTGCCCTATTGGGCTGCATTTAAGCACAGTGAGAAGCTGCAGCAGAGTGGTAAGTTTCTCAACATTATACATGATGGGAAGCAACATTTTAAAATGGCCTGGGATGAAAAACTGAGAACCTACCCTTGAACGAATGAAAGCTGATAAACGCAGCTTTGATCAGGCATGAATATATAAGAAATGTTTTGCCCGGAACAGGCGCCTCACAAGTTGAGGTGCAATGAGCCTCCATGATGACAAAGCTTGAGCTTCATTATGAATTAGCTACGGAGGAAATTTGTTCATCAAATAACCCCCGGGAAGCTCATCCTACGGTCCAAAAGCAAACCATTTACGCCCCTTTTTCTTTTTTTTTTTTTTTTTTTGGAATTTACAGTCCATTTATGCTATTTAAACACATGTACAAACCGGGGATCTTAAGATGTGCTGACTAACCGGCCTATTCAAAACATTCTCAAAACTTTACTGTTTTCCAAAATAGCCTATTCAAAATGTTCAAAATAAAATTAAAAAACAGCGGTATTGTGTTCCAAATGGGAGCGGTAGCGGGTGTCCGGGCGGTGCAAGGAGAGCAGTTGGGGGGCCTGCATGAATATGTCAATTAATGGGTCTCCCATGGCAAAATTTCCATATGCTGATGCCATGGTGAAATTTTTCTCAGAGCCAAGGAAGATAAAGTGCAGCAATGAATCATGCACACTGTGTTCATGATGTGCTAATGTTTTGCAAAGGTCATTGGCTTTTTTTAATGTGATAGATGCAGCTAATTAAGTCATCCTCTCCTTGTGATTACTTTGTTTATAAATTGCAAACCAGCTGCTGCGCCATTTGACCAAAGCCGACCGCACCAATATGCTCTCCGGCCCGCCTCATCTGATAAGGGCTTTTCACAGTAAGTGCGTAGCAACAGGCCTGAAAAAAAATCTAGGGGAAGCGCTGTGTATTCTCCCTCTGGTTTAGCAAATAGGTTTTATGTATATTGTCAATTTTTTCTTGTTTAATTTTAAGGGGTCTTTTGGTTTTTATCCCCAGTTATTTTTGGGGTTTATATATATATTGTTTTTTAACAGGGCTATTGTATATTGCGATATTTTTATTATACTTTACTGTTGATTTTTAGGTACATTGTATATTTTCACAGGTTTCCCATCCCCTCATTAACTTTGAGGTTTATTGTGTACTGTGTTCATCTATTTTTTCTATTTTTATTCTATTGCCTTGTTTCTTTTTTTTGCCTATTTATTTATGATGTGAGCTGCTGTGACACTGAAATTTCCCAATTTCCCAAATACCATAGTAGACCCATTTCTCATGTTACACCTTATCTCAACAATCTCTAACTCCAACTCCTCAAGATATGCCAAACTAGCACATAGTTGGAGAGACAAAGTCACAGTTTCTAACCGAAAAACAAGCTATATAACCAAAATCATTTGTAATATAGATAATATTGGGGGGAAAAAAAAAATCTTTGGTACTATTTGGCTGGTTTCCGAGCTACAGCTGGACATTGTCACAGCTTGTCACAAACAACAGTTTTTGAGTCAATAAAAAATATGTAATCATATTGCAATTTCATATTGTAATCAATATGAATTGATACTTACACAGCCGGGGTGGGGAAGAAAAAGTTAAGTTACTGTAAGTACAATCTTGATTCCCTAAGGTCAACATTTCCTTTTAACTTGACATTATTTACTTTTAACTTAATTTAATTTCGAAGTTGCAATACTTTCTGTCAGTTTGAGGACCCTGTAGCTCTCGGGGATGGGAGGTGTGAAAGCATAGGCCCAGGTTCAGCGTGGGGTCGTTTGCCAATGGAGTTTTAGTGTCCGATGGTTGTACTGGATGTATGTAGTGAGGTTTGCATTGCGGCATTGATGTTCTTGTTTATACAGTATATTACCGTTTAATTTTAATTCTGTTTATTTTTTTGTCCATTTAATGCTTTGTCATTAGGTGTATTGTACACTACATTTTTTTATCATCTTAAGGTGAATCTTTCTGGTTCACCACCCTTATATTTAATTTGTTTTTGTACAGTAGATAACATTTTTTTCCAGTACATTTTTTTGAGTCACTTTGATTTTATTGTTATTCTGTTATTTTTTATGGTTACATATTTTTTGGTTCATCATTAGGTTTAGTGTATATTGTCGTATTTAATTGTGTAGAGTCGACCATTTTATTATATATTTCCACATATTGCCATTTTCTTATTTAATTTTGTGATTGTGGTTTATTATTATTATTGCCTATTTTATTATGTAAGCTGTTGCTGACCTTGCGTGGTGCGTCGGTCGGTCAAGGTGGCCCAGATGAACGGTCATAAACATATGAGCCCCTTACACCACCTTGTCGTTTTTGTTCAACCTGCTTAAGTCATTCGGAGCCGGCTGAACAGACAAGAACACACGCTGGTCTCAGAGCCATGCTTGAGCCACCCGAGCAGTCAGGAATGATCTACGCCCGCTGAGGGGATCTGATCCAAAGAAGAAGAAGAAGAAGGAGTGAACGTCGGCCGCCTCAAGAGCCAAAAGTGGATCAAAGGTCCAACACCTCTCCGCCACCCCCCCTCTTCACCAGTGCCAGATCATGATTGGCTACAAAGAGAGGTAGAGCACAGGACCGGAGAGAACGGCTGGATCCACACGGCACTGGACGTTCCTTCCAAGGAACAAACAGATCTTCCTACAAGCCACCGTTACATTTTCGGGTCCATTGATAATTCTTATTTCCCAGTTTCCCATTCAATGACTGTTTTTACAACACACACCCGCCTTAGTGGGAGGCAGCCCACCGCAAATAAAGATCCCAGCCCTAAAATCAGTCGGTGGTTGTTCTTCTTCCACATGTTATTATTTTAAGAACATGTGGGATTAAAGGAAATGAATTTAAGAGGTCTGCACACAAACATTGCCGAAACCCACAGAATATTTCTGATTTGGAATTTAGAACATAATACAGATCAAAACATTGTTCAGTTAGAGCTCCAATGACCCTATTATCCTTATTATCATTATCCTATCCTTATTTTATTACATTTTTTTTATCTCTCTTTTTGACTTGCACTGTGTTATGACAACTTCTGCTGCTGTTGTATTTGTAAAGCAATATTGAATTGTGACTCAAAAAATTTTGGTGAATGAGCTCATAACAAAACCATCATTTTAGTTTTCTAAATGCACCAAACTGAACATGTCCAACACACGGGTCTCTCTTCTGTTATGGATTCCGCTACAGAAAAGTGAGTAATTCCTCATTGCAGAGCTTTGGTTTTCCCAGCTTGCAGCCGTGTAATTGTAACTGGGTAATTGAATCAGGATCCACACTCAAATCCCTAATCGTGTTAGTGGCCTCTGACTGGGGACACAAATGATCCGCCACCCGAGGAGGAAGAGGCGCCGGGGCTTGCTGACCTGAACTCCCTCTCCTGCAGGATCCCCACCGGGTCCAGCCCCTGCGGCTTCTGCACCGGCGTCACGCGGTTCTGCTTCTGCTGCAGCTGCAGCATAGGGGAGCCCTGCGGTCCGGGGGGCTGGGCGCCCGCTGGGGGGCCTCCTGGCAGGGGCCCGGGTGGCGCCAGGGGAGCCAGCGGGGCCGCGGGCGACGGACGCCCGCCGGGGCCGGGGCCGGCGGGGGCGGGGAGCTGCGGCTGCTTCAGAGGAGGGATGCCCGGGTTCTCCCCACTCTGCCCTGAGACACAGAAACACAAACACACATCTGTCAGCGAGTCGGTTAAGACGCTCAGTGGTGCAGTGCAGCGGGTTTTGAAACTGTGGCCCATGACCCCAGTGGTGGGCCGAAGGGGTGGGTCGTGAGGGGGAATCTTTACTACAGTAGGTATTAATAAAAAATAATAAGTAAAACTATTTTTTTCTGTTCTAACATTATATACCGTCATTATTAATGTTTGACAATGTTATGATTTAATTTAATTTATTGTCCTTTTTAAATTTATTTAATTTACAATTAATTTATTTTAACTAATTTAATTGATTTTTTCGTTTCTTTTTTCTTGTTTTCTTATTATGTTAAAACATTTGGGGCACCTCTGGTACAGGTGGTTCCACAGCCTTAACAGTTAAAACCTACTGGCCTCTGTACAGCAAACACCTGGTCAGATTTCTTTTGTCCGGCGCTGGGAGCCCAGCAGGCAGAGAGCGCCCCCTGCCGGTAGACCAGGATTCTGAAAAACAATGCTGTGAAAACATATATATTCCACATGCTAGCTTTTGAGCTTACAAACCGAAGTCAAATTCATTTGTCTCCACAAGAGGCTTGTGCTTCTAAAACGTCATGAATTCCAGCGGCGTGGAACCCAGTCGACCCGATGCGATTGAATACACCTTCCATTGTCAAAGGAAGTTAATTTGGTTTTAGAGTGCTTTGATTAAGTACAACAACAAAAAAACCTAATCAAAATTTTTCAAAGGCACATAGAATTGTTCTGCCACTTTCACCCCTTCAACTAGCAGTAAAATTATCCCAGTTCACTGCTACTGTAACGTCTCTTCCATTTCCATTCATAGTATAAAAGCAGAGTTCATTTTATGTGGCCTTTGGACATAGTGCCTGGAAGGGCTAGTACACAGTGACTATAGATGCACAGAGTTACGGATTTCTAGATTCATTCAGAAATCATTTGGAGTCAATATTATGAGAACATTGTGATAAAATGAAAATGATAATGATAAATTGCTATATATTGGTTAACACTGAATGGTTCATAATAATGTTTACTCCTGTGCAGACTTGTTTTATATTTCTTTACTCATATAGTTATGTATGGCAGGGCACATTTGAGGACAATTTAAAAAAGCCTTTTTTAGATTGGTACACTATTGATAACTCTTCTAGTAATACGTCACACAATAATGTAAAATTATTGTTATCTTGTTAATGCCAATACAATACATTATTGCCGATAACAAGACAATCCATCCAATCGAAAGCCTGGAGTATTTTTCCTTTGGAACCCACGGCTCGACAGCACCTTACGTTAAGACAGGAACACTGCTTATAAATCTGTGGTAAACGATTCAGATGGCACCACTGGAGACGCCACAGCAGGCTTACTGCCCGCCTCAAAGTGGCTTCAATGCGTCTGGCTCAATATTTTTCAAAGACATTCACATGCGGGAGTTCCCTTCAAAAGCTTGAGAAGGGACCACATGGTGTCAAACTTTCCTTGCAAACGGACGGTTACAACAGCTTGGTGGCCGCTGTTCGCCCAACCCCAGCTTCTTCTTGAAGGAAAGCTTGAAGGAGGTATTTTTCAACACAAGCCTTATTTTTCCATCACGGGGAAGTGGTCCACGTTCTTCGGTGACGTGATCCAAATTTCTGATGCCAATCACTCGGGTGGAATCCCAATGGCGGAAAAATAAAGATTAGGTAAAAATGTGTCAAGTGTCAAGAGTTTCACTGTGAAGTGGAAATTTTGCACAATTTTGAAAAAGTACCAAGAAGTGGGTGAGGAGTGTGTGTGTGTGTGTGTGTGTGTGTGTGTGTGTGTGTGTGTGTGTGTGTGTGTGGAGGAGGGTCGTGTCTCAATTCCTCGAGGTTTGAAAATGGGAGTGGCTTCACATTCTCCGCTTAGTCCAGGCAGGGTTAGTGGGGATTGAGCGGCCTTTCTATTTTTCCTTCATTTGTTTTTGCGATGTAGAGAGCCACTTAAAGTACTCATTTACTTCAGCGTCCTGTGTTGACATTGTGCTGATTTCAACCGGTAGTCAAGTCAAGTAAAGTGTATTTCTATAGCCCTAATCACAGTCCAGTCCCGAACGGCTTCATAGGCCCAAATTTCAAATATAAAGCAACAGCATCCTCTCGTCTTAACCCAATCTGGGCAAGGAAAACTACAAGAAAAAAAGGGGGGGGGGGGGGGAGGGAGGAACCTTGAGAGGAGGCCAGAGGAGGAGGAGTCTCCCGTCCAGGATGACCAGGCTGCAGTGGATGCCAAGTGGTTAGGTTACGTACGATACACTAGAGTGTTAAGCTAGACAGTACGAGATTCTATTTGGCTGGTGCATATCCCTAGAAGTAAACATCTGCAGAAGGGAAGTGGCCAGACCACCAGTAGGTGGCGTGCTGAGCTGCACTTACTACCTGAAATGCTGATTTGATCACATTTGCAAAAAAATCTTTAATATTATGACCGGGATCGCTGTGGAATAACAAGGAAAGTTTTACCAAGGAGTAAAAATGCCAACTATGATAGAAGGGGTCCTTTATAACAAAGTGTATGGCACTTCAAATGAAATGCTCAATGTATACGAGACAGGCTAGGAAGTACTGACCCTCAGACCAGGACTTGGGTCCGGTGTTCTGGCCGTGTCCCTGCATGGCGGGAGTGGGGCTGGACTGGGGACCACTCATAGGCGCCACTGGCATGCCTGTAAATACATTTTGTTTTTGATTAGTTTTTCTTTCTCACTCCAGCAGTGCCTAACAGGTCCCAACAGGTCCATGCAGTCGCACATTGCGGTTCTTGTAAAAGTAGAATAAACAGACACAAGGTAATAGAGACTAAACAAGGCCAAACAAGCCTGTTCAAGAACCCTCTACTCTTCCCCTACTCTACACCCCTCTACTCTACCTCTAAAATACTGTACCTCCCTCTTGCTGTACTGTAGTCAACCTCTACCTCTGTCTACTCTACCTCTACCTCCCTGTACGCTGCCTTAATTTATTATGTGACATCACTGACGTCTCCTGAGTAAGACTGTACACACAAAAACTGTCAACAAGGGACTGTATTTAACTGTCGTTTATTTACAAGAGCCGCATATCATCACTCCGCCAGTGTTTCCCAGACATAAGCTCATCTTGGCGCACAAGGCTGCCACTGCCGTTTGAAAAAGAATATCAGAATAAGTTGGTCTTGTCCAAGATTAAATGTGTTTAAGACACATGGTGGGCCACTACACAAGCTTGGATTATTCCTACCAGCGGGGAAAAAATAAAAGCTTATTCCCAAGGCTTATATGGCTTTTCTGGTGTTATTATAAATATAAGCTGTATGTTGTATAAAATGAAATTTCCAACTGAAGACAGACAGGAGGAACAGGCTGTCTATAACAGTCGAGAAAAAATAACATATATGTTATTTTTGTGCCAAGAGAAGGCCTCAGACAAGCTTAGACTGGCACTAAGCCAAACTAGACTTAGCTCCTGTACTTTAATACGGTCTTTTGTTTTTTTTTACTTTTTTATGTCTCTAGTTTCTAGAGCTGTTTGACATGTTTATAAATATTTCTATCTATTAATTAAAACAAAAGACACACATACACACATAAATGACCTATGGGATAGTTCAAGCTCACGTTCCATTAGAAAAAGGCGATGATGGGGGACACCAAGGTTTGTGAATTTCCCCTCACTACTGTTTTAATTCAGAAAAAGCTGAGCACTACAAAGCTGAGCTTTTGAAGTTGGCGAGGATTAAACCTGCATGCTCCCACCTGGAGGCCTGTTGAACGGGCTGGCACCGGCCCCCTGCTGTTGCTGCTGCTGTTGCTGTTGCTGCTGGTGGAGCTGCTGCTGCTGCTGTTGCTGCTGCTGCTGCTGCTGCATGGTGGGCAAGCTCCTCTTGCCCTGAACCGCCAGCTGAAGGTTTTCGGGGAGCGGCTGCCCACGGCCCAGGATCTTATAGGCCAGGATCTGGGCCCGGAGCTGCTGCAGCTGGACGGGGCTGAAGGAGGAGGGCCCCCGACCTGGTTGGCCCATACCAGGCATGGCTCCCTGGGGATCCATAGGCATGATAGGGCTGGACTGGGCTGGAGGCATCTGGGGTGGTGTAGGTCCACCCCCACTTCCCCCTGCGGACATGGGGCTGGAGGCGTGCTCGGGGACTCCCATGGAGGACGCATGGGGGGACATGTATCCTGTAGAAAACAGAAAGGAATCTTTCATTTAGGTTCAAAGTGCAGCTGAACTTGAGCCAAAGGTTATGAGAAGTAGTGAAAGGGTGAAGAGGAGCTGGTCGTGCCTTGGCCGTGCTGGTCCATGGGACTCTGTGAAGGCCCCATGCCGCTGTGGAGGGACCGCATGCCCACACCCTTCATGTGACCAAAGTGTATCGCATCTGCCATGGCCTTGTCATTCAACCCCTCCATAGGCTGAGAAAAGATAAAATAAACCAATATAAACCAAACCAAGATCACAATTCAGTATGAGCTTCCTTTGGCTGCAGTGTGGCCGTCCAATGGGACTGGAAATTCAAAAATAAACTTTATCTGCTACCAAGTCTAGGAAAAAGTTCCATCGACATTAGTAAACTGGTGGCTTGGAAAATTGCCCTTAACATGGCGTTTCTCAAGGACTAAAGGCTGCATCAAAGTAAAACTGATTATATTTTCTAGACCTATTCAACTGGTGCTGAGTGAAAAGAACACTGAATGTCTTCTCAATTTCTTAACATGTGTGCGTAAACAATATACATACCATCATTCATATCAAGGTATGTAGTCAAAAACATAATGTTATGGCCATTATATTATATGTATATTAGATTATATATACAATATACTGAAGATTATATATTGTAATACTATTGTAATAACATTGCAATAACTTAGACTGTAGACACTAATAACTTTGTAATCACATCATAATAATTTAGATCTACTCATCCATAGTGATCCATGCCTGTATTATTGTATACAAATTTATTCATCTGTGCAGAAGTATACCATCTATATTTATACCCACAGCCATACTAGTAACCATACTTGCCCTTGCCACTTATAGTCCCGCCGCACCCTTTAAATAAATTTATCCTGTGCATAGGACCACATTTTGAATCTGTATACTGTATTTTTATATATTTGTTTCTCATTTATCTTTTTCGACACTGTTTGTATTTATCTATTATTATCTTTATTGTCTGTAAGCAACACACCAATCCTCATCTACACATTCCTTGTATATGAGAACGTACTTGGCCGAATAAACAGATTTTGATTCTGATTCTTGGCCTTGTTCTGTACCTTGTGCATGGGGTACATTCCGTCCTGAGAGTAGTCACCCTGGCCCTGGCCCTGCATGCCGTGGGGTCCGCTGGGGGTCCCAGGCCCCGAGCTTGGACCCATCATGCTGTGAACGGAGCCCGGGGAAGGGTCAGAGCCAGGGCTGGGACCTAGGATGGGCCCCGGAGACAAACCTGCCCCAGGTGATGGACCCGGATGAGCCATAGCACCCGATGGGTCCGTGGGGTTGGACATCGACCGGATTGAATAATTGAAAAGGATGATGAGGGCTGCATAAATACAAAAAATATACTAAAGCGTTAAAAACCCAACATGGTGCATTATTATATTATATTATTATTTATATATATATATATATATATATATATATATATATATATATATATATATATATATATATATAGATATATATAGATATATATAGATATATATAGATATATGTATATTACTAAGAGGTAGGAGTGACAAATAATGACAAATAATATGTGTAACATTGCAGCTGTAAAGGGAGAAAGATAGGAGGGAACACTTGACAATAAATCAATGGCAGGGTGTATTTCAGGATTTGGCAGGAATTCATTAATTTCATAATAATAATAAAAACAGGACCATGACCAAGTCCTACCTACTGTAGATATACAATCTGGTCAAAATGAATGACAATAATAAAACATAATCTACAATTTCTCATGATATGAGGTCGCGGGTCTTGAAGGATTTTTATATGTATAAAACTTCACTTTGCCATAGAGTTTAATTGGACTCAGTTAACTTAAATACCATGTTTTAATAGATAAGTAGCTATGATAGAATATTGCTAACTCATAAAATGTCATATTATTGTGGTTATTAATTATTCTTCTGCCCGGCTGTAAGTCATAATAAACAGCATAGATTCATATCTGTACAGATTCATACCTTTATATATTCATATCTTGACTCTTTCTGAGTTCCTGATTACTCTTGACATTGAACGGGACAGATTCCTGGAGAAACGAATGAGAATAAACGCTTGTAATTCAACACAAATGTAAAAGAGTTGCAACAGACATTATTAAGGTCTTTTCAGGCAATACGCCCACAGAACTCAGCCCTGCAGCACACCCACAAATTGACAGAGAGGATTATGGAAAAATGGTGAAGAAATCACAAGCCATGGCAGCCAAGAGTATTAGGGCTGTGTTTTGGCAAAACTCCTGCAGTATGATGCATCTCAGGGACACAGGAATCATAATTCAAATGATCACAATATACTATTAAAGGCTTTCACGCACTGTGCGACTTTGGCTGCCTTTAAGTAGTTCCAGAAAAAATTCTGATTAGATTCTGGCAGTGCCAGAAATTTCCAGGGTGTCTGCAGGTATTACAGTTTGATTAAATACCCCTCAATAAAATGTTAACAATATTGAAGACCGATTTTTTTACATAACAGCTCTGTTTTGTTCAATGAGGTATTGCAGGTAATTACTACATACTTGCGTATTAGGTCGAAACAGGGTAGGTTATAAACTAGATGATTCTATGATTGTTATTATAACAGTTTACTTCAGGTCAGATAGCAAGGTAAGGGATTAGGAACTGGAATAAATTAAACAATGACGTTTTTTTCTCCAGAACTTTGAAAGGGTAGGTACAAAGATTTTTGTTGGAATTCTCTCTCCAGGAAAGTATGAAGGTGGGTATAAAGCAGAGGGTCTCAAACTACAGGCCCTGGGGTCCACATCCGGCCGGCGAGACAATTTAATGTGGCCCGATACATGATAATAATATAAAAGCTGGCCCGCAAATATTTCTTTTCAAATCACAATGCTTACTTAATCCACACAAATGTACTCATTGTTTTCAAAATATAACACAAAATTAGATATATCTTAAGAGAGCTATTCCTAACAGGATTACGAGGCAGCTGACTATTGTGCGGAAGAAAAAGAAAAGAAAACAAAACAAAATATGAGCCGGTTTTCCCTTGAAGTTCAACACGGGCCCCCTGGCCAGTGGCCCCCAGGCCAGGACATTTTTCAACGTCGAGGCCCTGCAGACGCCCTGGCAGACGCCCCTGCAGACGCCCCTGCAGACGCCCCTGCAGACGCCCCGCAGTCCCCCTTGCAGACGACCTTGCAGACGCCCTTGCAGACGCCCTGCAGACGCCTTGTAAACGCCCTTGCAGACGCCCTTGCAGACAACCTTGCAAACCCCCCGCAGCCGCCTTGCAGACCCCCTTGCAGACGCCCTTGCAGACCCCCTTGCAAACCCCCCACAGACGCCCCGCAGCCGCCTTGCAGGCGCCCTGCAGACCCCCCGCAGATCCCCTGCAGACTCCTTGCAAACCCCCCGCAGACCCCCTTGCAGATGCCCTTGCAGACCCCCTTGCAAACCCCCCGCAGGCGCCCCGCAGACGCCTTGCAGACGCCCTGCAGACCCCCCGCAGACCCCCTTGCAGATGCCCTTGCAGACCCCCTTGCAAACCCCCCGCAGGCGCCCCGCAGACGCCTTGCAGACGCCCTGCAGACCCCCCGCAGACCCCTTGCAGACCCCTTGCAAACCCCCCGCAGACGCCCCGCAATCCCCCTTGCAGACGACCTTGCAGACCCCCTTGCAAACCCCCCGCAGGCGCCCCGCAGACTCCTTGCAGACGTCTTGCAGACGCCCTGCAGACCCCCCGCAGACCTCCCGCAGACTCCTTGCAGACCCCTTGCAGACCCCTTGCAAACCCCCCGCAGTCCCCCTTGCAGACGACCTTGCAGACGCCTTGTAAACGCCCTTGCAGACGCCCTTGCAGACGCCCTTGCAGACAACCTTGCAAACCCCCCGCAGCCGCCTTGCAGACGCCCCGCAGACCCCCTTGCAGAAGACCTTGCAGAAGACCTTGCAGACGCCCTTGCAGACCCCCTTGCAAACCCCCCACAGACGCCCCGCAGCCGCCCTGCAGACCCCCCGCAGACTCCTTGCAGACCCCTTGCAGACGCCCTGCAGACGCCTTGTAAACGCCCTTGCAGACGCCCTTGCAGACAACCTTGCAAACCCCCCGCAGCCGCCTTGCAGACGCCCCGCAGACCCCCTTGCAAAAGACCTTGCAGACGCCCTTGCAGACCCCCTTGCAAACCCCCCACAGACGCCCCGCAGCCGCCCTGCAGACGCCCTGCAGACCCCCCGCAGACTCCTTGCAGACCCCTTGCAAAACCCCCGCAGGCGCCCCGCAGACGCCTTGCAGACGTCTTGCAGACGCCCTGCAGACCCCCCGCAGACCTCCCGCAGACTCCTTGCAGACCCCCCGCAGTCCCCCTTGCAGACGACCTTGCAGACGCCTTGTAAACGCCCTTGCAGACGCCCTTGCAGACAACCTTGCAAACCCCCCGCAGCCGCCTTGCAGACGCCCCGCAGACCCCCTTGCAGAAGACCTTGCAGAAGACCTTGCAGACGCCCTTGCAGACCCCCTTGCAAACCCCCCACAGACGCCCCGCAGCCGCCCTGCAGACCCCCCGCAGACTCCTTGCAGACCCCTTGCAGACGCCCTGCAGACGCCTTGTAAACGCCCTTGCAGACGCCCTTGCAGACAACCTTGCAAACCCCCCACAGCCGCCTTGCAGACGCCCCGCAGACCCCCTTGCAAAAGACCTTGCAGACGCCCTTGCAGACCCCCTTGCAAACCCCCCACAGACGCCCCGCAGCCGCCCTGCAGATGCCCTGCAGACCCCCCGCAGATCCCCTGCAGACTCCTTGCAGACCCCTTGCAAACCCCCCGCAGACGCCCTGCAGACGCCTTGTAAACGCCCTTGCAGACGCCCTTGCAGACCCCCTTGCAGACCCCCCGCAGACGCCCCGCAGACACCTTGTAGACCCCCTGCAGACGCCCCCTGCTCTTGCAGGGTAGGGTGCCGCGAGACCGTCCCGACGGCTGGCAAATCAGAGCGCGGTACGAGATGACGTCATGTTGGCGCGCCACACTTGCCTCATAAACATGTCAAAGCGGAGGGGAGAGCGATGGGCACGACGGAGGACATTATGGGCTTTCAACCAACCCCCCGATTCCTACTAACCACGGCTGATACTCGTTGGACTTTTGTTGTTATTTCGCGCTACACAATGGGCAAATGATTACGTGTAAAATGCATGTAAACTACGGCTAAAACGGCACCGCGTGTGGAGGCCTTCATGCCGATGACTAATGATGTACACTACTACAATTCCACTGACATGAGTTGTTTTGTTTTTTTTAAACGGATCAATAAAAACCAATACACAAAACAACAGCACACAGAAACGCACCATTATCGCAATACAGCCGAGCATTAAGCATTGGACAACCTACAACGTGCCTAAATAAGTTTATACTGCCCATTACTACTGTTATTCTATAGTCCTGCAAAACAAAGAAGCAACATGATCAAGCCCGCTCGTTGCTTTTTTAACTCCTGCACATCCCTAAAATAAGCACATATAATAGAAACTGCTGTCGTTTAGAGGGTTTACATGGCGTGTTGTCAACCAGATCTGAATTATTTAAAGCAAAATTCGGGTCACCCACGGATCCCACTGACTCCCAATTTAAACGTAAATCGCTGTCTTTGAGGCCTCGGGCGAACCGGTCCCGTCTGATTTAAACACTTTACACGGTGTAACGTGGACAGCGTTATGAACCGGGGGAAGTTTAACGGGACTCCTGGCACGGTTAACGGTAAGACCGTTGGAGTGGAATACGTGGAAAATATTTGCTTCATACACAAATAGCGGTTAAATCTACAGGTATGCTGGTCTATCTGTCTGCCTGTCTGTCTATCTATCTACCTGTCTGTTTATCAGTGTCTCTCTCGCACATTTCATTTCAACGTGGTTTTGATTATCATATATATATGAATATCGATATGCAATATCTATTATTACACCGTGACCAGACTACAACTGGCTCCAGTGGCATTTATTTTAAAACGTACAAATAACGTTATAACGTAGTGTTGTTATGCTAGCGGGTGTTAGCTCCGTGCTAACGGGCGCTAGCAGCCGAGCTACGCAGCGCCGCCAGACAACCGGAGGACCGCGGACGCCGGGGAAGAAAGTTTGTCCAGTTTGGTCTCCGGAGTGCGGTAGATAAAAGTTTAAAAAGCAGTAAAAAAAAAAAACAACAAACGTTTTACCTGGAAGGGGGGGGTCGAGGGGGTGGGGACGGGGAGGAACGGGGGGGAACGGGACGGGAGCGCGGAGCAGCGAGTCCGGGAGAAAGCGACGCCACTTGTACAGTGACAGTTGTGTACAAGTTCCCTCCCCTCGGCGCTTCACTTTTTTTTTTTTTAATGATTTCTTTTCGCCCCCTTCACGTCATTATTCTGGTAAAGGCAAAGTTCCGTGCAGATAAAGGCGGCGGTAAAACAAAACGCGCGGAGCGTAAAGTGTAGGGCTACGCGTCTGGTTTCGCGACGCGATCGGACCGAATAAAAACGACGAACGGAATAAAAACGTGATTCAGTTTACAGGACAAAGGGGGGCGGGGGGGGGGGGGGGGTTCAAAAGATGCACAGCAGAGTTGAGATCCAAATAAAATAATCAAACGCTGAAAAATCAACACACTGATCAGGATTTTACTATTATTTATTTTTTATCATAACTATTATTATTATTATTGTTATTATTATTATTTATGTCGCGTCAATCCTTTTTTTTTTTAATTCCCTTTTTGGTCTCGATGATCTGATTGGTGAGGGGCGCCGGAAGTCCCGCTCAAGCGGCGCAGCGATTGGCTGAACCGCACGTCAGTCTTCCCCAAAGCGTCCTATTTGTGTCTCGAGCGTCAAACTACTACTATTATTATTATTATTATTATTATTATTATTATTATTATTATTATTATTATTATTACGGTATTATTATTATTATTATTATTATTATATATTAAGTTGAATTTCATGCAGAAGTTGCAACTCAGAACCTACACTTTTTACGTCTACTAAAACGTGTCATGAACACTCAGTGGTCGCTATTTAAAAGCCTAAATATAAAAAAAAAAAAAAAAAAAAAAAAGTGACACAAGCAATATGAATTAAATTGAATACATTTGGTACAGCTGGCATACATTACAAAAAAACAAGTGCAGAATATGGTTCCAAAGTAAAGCAAAATATTATAAACATTACCAGTGATCAAGCGACGCAATTCTTTCCAAAGAAAAATTCACTTTGACATGTGAGCAACACTAGAAAAGATGTGATGATGGTTCACAAAAGGTACCAATCACTGTAATATAATTTAACAACTTTTTATGAAATTCGTTAGTGGGAACCTGATTGTATTGATCAATAAAGCCCTGCCACAATAATAAAAGACAGACGGTCACAACCAGGCACGGGGCTGGTTTTAGGGTCTGTGGCTGTACAAGGATAAACCAAAAAGCTTCCAATGAGGCTTTCCTGTGCAAACCTTTGTCCGTCCAACATAATTAGAGAGTGTGTATATCTGTTGTTTCGGTGACAACTGGATAGCTATAGTTTTTGCATTGAATCGAATCAGGATTCCTTGTGCTATTTGCCCTCTTGACCCACTCTGTAAAGCGGGCCTATTCAACTGGCGGCCCGTGGGACAAATGTGGCCCACGCATTAATGCAGACCGGCCCCTTTGAATACATTTGAAGGTTAGCCATGAACTGTAGATTCATCACAGTCAATTCTGAAATAGTTGTGGGTAGGTGTCTAAAGTACCAACATCCATATCAGAATCTGAATCTGACTCAGAATGAGTTTAATCTGCCAGAGGAATTTGTCGTGTAAGTGCGTGTGCATTTATCTACAGACAAAACTATCTGCAAATAATATATATATATATATATATATATATATATATATATATATATATATATATATATAGAATAAAAAGTAAAATAAAATATACACAAATATTCACACATAAAACACATAAAATATACACAAACATTCGAAAACTGATAGTCAAATCTATAAAAATGTACAGAATACACAAAATGTGATGATTCTATGCATAGTATAAATTATTGGTATGGGTATATAGGCTTCAAATTATATATTATATATAATCATGCACCTACTAAATGATACAATCCAGTGGAACAGCCCTGGTGTCCAGTTTAGTGTTGACCGCTGGGTGGCAGCAGTGACCGCTCGTTCAGCCTCCCTGTCCCCACTGTGCCCTGCGTGGATCCGCTGTGTTCTGCACCTGCAAGTGGGCACTGACTTTAAAACAAGCGCCATGGCAGGAGTGATGAGTGCAAGACCCATTTTACATGACCATTAATTCAGGGCTTTCTGAAAATAACAATGTGGATTTCCAAAGGCACGGCATGCAAATCACACACAAGGGTTTGTTCGGCTCCATTTGCATCCCTCAGATATAAAAAACAAACAAAAAACAAAAAAAAAACCTTTGTTTTGTTTAGAAAACAAGCTGTTTGTGCTGCCCACTTGTGTGTTCAAACTTGAATCAACATTTCTATTCTCCACCAGGAACTGCACGCCTGTATTAACATTAAGTGTATCATATCCAAATAAAGGTACATTTGTAAATAGGATATTTGGAAATTTTATTTGAAAATGATCGCAGCTCAACCTAGGGGACTTCAGGGATCCGTGGAAAAAAAATGTGATAGCTGTGTGAAATTACACATTCTTTTTGAGTAGTGTTGACCTATTTAATAGGTGATTTAGAGTGATGGATAACACAAAGTGGAAGTTATATTCCCACAGAGGCCTTTAAGGGGCAGCCCCAGGGTTGGTTATGGGAATTAGAGTTGATGATTGATGAAAAAACCTGATTTTACCAATGTTTTTAATGTCTGTCCACATGCCTTTGTACCCTAGTTTTAAAGGCATGACCATTAATACCTGAACAGCCATGTGTGGTGATAGATGCTTTTAAAGTGTGATAGATAGATAGATAGATAGATAGATAGATAGATAGATAGATAGATAGATAGATAGATAGATAGATAGATAGATAATAAGGCAATAGAATAAAAACAGAGAAAAAAAAAGGCAATTAACAAGAAGATGGGAAGAATGTGAGAATATACAATAAACCTTACAATCAACAGTAAAGTAAAATACAATATGGAATATACATATACCTTACGATCAACAGTAAAGTAAAATACAATATGGAATATACAATAAACCTGTTGATAAACAATAATTTGTCAATGTACATAAACCAAAACACTAAACCAGAAGATGTGTAAATTGTCCATGTGCAATAAACCAAGAAGTACAAGAACAATAAACCAGAACATGAACCCAGAGACAAACAATGAACAGTAAATATTTGGTAAATAATAATGAAGTATTGAAAATATTGCCTGTGACCATGTGGTATTTTTGTTTTCTTATGTGTTCCGACTCCCCAGTGACTCCCCAGAAACTCTCCAGAGACTCCCCAGAGACTTCTCAGTAGCTCCCCAATGACTTCCCAGTGACTCCCCAGTGACTTCCCAGAGACTCCCCGGTGACTCCACAATGACTCCCCGGTAACTCCCCAGTAACTCCCCAATGAGTCCATATTAACACCCCAGTGACTACCCAGTGACTCCCTAATGACTACCTAGTAACTCCCTGGTGACTCCCCGGTGACTCCCCAATGACTGCCCAGTAATTCCCCAGTAATACCCCAATGACTCCATAGTAACTCCCCGGTGACTCCCGAGTGACTCCCCAGTGACTCCCCAGTGACTCCCCATTGACTCCCCAATGACTACCCAGTAACTCCCGGGTGACTCCCCAATGACTCCCCAGTAACTCCCCAGCGACTCCCCAGTGACCTGGCGTGGCGCAGTGCCCGAGGGAATCTCAAGGTAATTTCAACACCTGACAGTTACACAAGCAGAGTGCGTTTCATCTTTGATCTTGACTTCCGCTCCCAAACAACGCTTCCCATTCTCACACATCATGGGGTGCACACCCAAGGCTTTCGGAGGTAAATATTTGATCTAATTGGCCAAGTGGTGGAAGCCGCCACCCCCCCCAGAGGAAAGAGTTCGGCCGCAGCCATTTGTCAGTGAAAAGCCCCCGTGGTTGTGGCTTTCCCACTCACCTTGAAACCCCGAGCAAGAGGCTCCAGTGGGGGATTAGTGCCGTGACATTTTACTCAAAGTGCATTGATGTCTGCAATGAATGGCTCCAACAACAGGGAGTCCAACATATCCCTGCCATGATCCTTCTGTAATCTCTTCAGTTAACTCTATTCATACACTGCTTTCAGGGAAATACATCACCAAGGAAAGGGATGATGTAAAGGAGGTGGACAATTTTGGAATAAGATGCTTTTAATGTTTGATAGATATATAGATAGATAGACAGACAGACAGATAGACCGATGGTAAACAACAAATATATACAAAAAATAAGAGAAAAAACAATATAGAATGAAATAGAAATTAACATTTAAATGACCTAAAAGGAAAGAAGTAAAAAGCCAGGTGTCCAAGACGACCTGACAGGGAACCAGAAAGATAGACCTGAAGACAAGAGGGAAAAAAAGATGATTGATTATTAAATTAAATGGTTTCATGAATATAATACAATATTAAACTACATAGCAATTCTGAACCACCCTTTAGTATAAGTATTTTCCAACGATAAGTATTTTACAATTTTCCAAGGAAAGTAAAGATGCTCTCACTTAAGCGGTGGGACCAAGCAGCGCATCTATAGGCCAGGGACATTTTTGCTTTTAAAGCAGCGGGCAGTGAAATGAGATGGATGTTAATGAATACATTAAAACATTTATACATTAACAATGCCCAAGAATTGAAGACGTTATTAATCTTTGGGACGAAAGACTGTAACTTCTAAATAAAGAGGCTGAAGTGAACACAGGGCTCAGCTCATGCATATTAAATAAACTATATTAATATGTCAACTACTTTAAATACGTATTTAATACTTATTAAATACTTTTATTTAAGGCGTCATTGTTATTGATCAACATAGAAAAAGATTTTGGTGAAAAACAAACTGATCTTGCATAATACATACGTATACGTATATATATATCGTAAATATAATATATTAATTAATATAATGCTATAAAAATATAATATGTATTCATAAAAGATATATCATATGAAATACATAAGAATAATGATAATAATAACAATCATTATTGTTGTTATTAAGGCAAATTAATGTTAAGCATAATAAGTACTATTTGTATTGTTATCATAAATATGAAATTTGAATAAAAAAAGGCGCACAGCACACATGTTCAAACACACACACACATTCACCAACAGCCACGCACACACGCTTTCATTGGCCACTAAACACACTCCGGGGTGTGTAAACAAAGGCGTGTCGGTTTTATGACAGTGCCGTTTAAATAAACACTTCTCAGGAAAAACTACACGTTTCTGAGTATTACATTGCAAGAGAAGCCGTATACAACCACAGCTTTTCGGGGAGAGCTGTGGAGGTCCCAGTGTTTTCTACGGAGCTTCTGCCCACTTTGCTCCAGTTTGGCCCTGGGTGGAGCGTCTTTCTAACGGTTTCCTAAACATAAACGCTCCCTCGCTCTCTCTCTCTCTCTCTCTCTCTCTCTCTCCCATGACCCGGCCCGCGGACCAGGGATTGTTGACTCTCGCTTCAAGGTCTTCGCATGAAAGAAAGAATAAAAGACGGTGAGCTCGGAGATTTACGGGCGTATTGCCCTCCATCCCTTCCTGCTGGTACTCAGTTTGCAGCAGCTCTCTGGGGACCGGCGTCTGGTGCAGAGCATCGGCAATGAAATGTTTTTCCAAGATGGTTGCCGGGGTCATTTGGGAGGCTTAGGGAAGAGGAAACGCTGTCCAAGACGAGCGCTTTGTAGTTGCCTTTGTTGCAGGTGTTCTGCCAGTCATTGTTAGTGCGCGGGGCTCCATGTTACAAGCTGTCAGACATGTGGTGGCGGCCCGGGCCAGACCAGAGCAGCAGAGCCACGATCAGAACGGATCGGATCAGATCAGATCAGATCAGTTTGCATTAGATCAGATTACATTACATTACATTAGATCGGATTCAGTGTGGTTGGACGCAGATTAGATTACATTCGATTACAGATCAGTTTAGATCAGATCAGTTTAGCACGCAAAATTAGTATGTATGGTATATTAATATGTTACACATTTAACAATAGACATCAGTATTCCAATCAACACTCATTGATCATTTGATATATTTATTCATCCCCGGATACGGTTAACACACTGACACTTTCTAGGGAACGTCAGTAACTTGTGTCATTAAGACGCATCCCGTGTCATGGTCGTGGGTTTTTGGGGGAAACAGGAAGCTGACGGGGTGGTTTAGCTCCTCGCGCTCCCAAATTTGTTTCCAATTCTTCTCAGTTTGTAGCAGAACTGAAGCTCCACGTGTTTTAAACTTGTCACAGTGGATCTGAGGCTCTGCCGTCTGGATGAGGTCAGTGCTGAATGGCTGTCCAGAGCACGCAGGGCATCTGCAAGCGCTTAGGAGCCTCCTTCCCACAATGCACGGGGAGGCTCCTACAGGAGGGGGTGTTAATGTGCGAGCGAGGATCACTCAATGCGTAATGTAATTCAGATATCTACCGGCCAGAGGTAAAGAGTTTAACACGCTTAGAGGCTTTTTCACCTCTGAGCCTGACCTTTCATCTGTTTTGGCTTAAACTGTATGGTATGGTGTGGTATGTTATACCGTTTTTACACCAAATTTAGTGTGTATACCTGGGTTTTTTAAAAGCGCGGGTAAACCCACTAAAAATAGGCGATTCACCTCCCACCGGGGCGGTGCTGGAGGCCCTCGGAGCCCGGCGGGGAGTGCAGGGTCCTCCGTTGCAGTGCCCGCGGAGCAGTCCTCACACTCAAAACATTCCATGGTCCCGCATGCGGGAAAAAAGTCGGTAACTTCTGATTGTAGATTCTAAATGGGATATAAAATGATCAAATGATACACGGATATTCCTGTCTATTTATGTGCCAAAGTGCGGGACACCAACGTGTGTCAGATCGCGCTGGTAAGGGGGCGAAAAATACAGTGTTTACCATGTTTCCATCACACCGGATCGGAGCTGGAGCCAATAAAAAAAACCTGTGACTACTGCAGAGTCATTTGTCCTGGGACTGAATGCTGATTGTAACCTTTCCCACTAAAGACAAAAGTCAGATGTTAGCGGGTGTTAGCGGTTTTTCATGAAGCGCAAAATAAGTATTATTGTATGTAGAATGTGCTATTTTGATGTCGGGCTGAGGCTCCCCACTAATATAAAGGAAAAAAACTTTGGTTAAAAAATGAAATTTATATCACCACATTCTGATTTGTTGCTTTTTCGGTGTCATTTTGACTTCATACTGTAGTTCTTTCAACTGCGAATTCTGTTCCAAGAAGTGGAACGCAATGTAGTATATAACTACCGTATATACTGTATACTATATATGCCAATGATGCAAACCACAGATTCTTACAGATTGTCACTTTAAGGGCCCTTATACCGCCAATAAAATGTGATTTCAAACAGCATTAATCAGAGAAAATGTTCAGCACGTTGATGCAATTTTGTCCACATGAGACCTTACTGTGAAGTACAGGGAGAAGAGAACAAAAACAGTACAAATATCACATAAAAAGTTGAGTTCTAACTTCTAAGAAGTTAATGTAGAAAGAAAAAGGCAGGTGTCCAGATATCCATAAAAAAAACCATCTTGATTTATGGGAAGTCAACCAAATTATAGATCACCTTGTATTAAGGTGTAAGAAACAAAGTCAATGAAAAGATAAACACATTACAATCGCACTCAAAAAATGCATCCAAAATAGCGTACCAGAATACTATTTAGTACGCCAAATTATTAAAAGAATATTTGGTAGTACGCAAACCCTGCACACTATAGTATAAGTATAAGTATAAGCTGGTATGAATTTCTCGGCAGCATCATCATAACAACCCTCAATGCGTTGAAAGGTAGTGAAGCATTGAACCCCACGGGGCAGCCCTCTGTCAAAACAATTATATCATTAGCATACAAACAAGAAACTATGTTCGCAAAATCAATTTAAATGCTGCGGACATTGTTATATTTACCGAACCCAATATCATCCCTACCGGACGTGTTCAATCTTATATCAATTTCCAGTCATCTCAGATGATTCAATAAACCTCACTCAATCTGTCATGAATCCTTTACTGAGACCCAGTATTATATTCATTTGTCTACTCATTTAAAGGTAATCTAGTTTTGCCTTTAGCCTCATCATTAACTCTCCTGTCATTTCAGATCCGGCCACTCCCCTTTGCTCGACATCACCTAGGTTTCCCGCTCCTCTCCTCACCTGCAGCTCATTTCCTCATCAGTCACCCAGTACTTATACTGGTCTCCCTCCTCTGTTCTGTGCAAGATTGTCTTTGCTTGGGCTGAGCTCTCCAGCGTGTCGTCTAGTGCTCTCTCTATTACCTTGTTGACTCCCCAGTTTTTTGACCCTCTGCCTGTCACACAGATTTTGGTTCCCTGCCTATTCCCTGGTGCACTTGTTTGCCCCCGCTGACGGATATCCTGTTTTTTTGACCCTGGCCTGTTTGTTCGAATAAACCCCTGCTTTGTGAACTGTCACCCGCTCCCCGGTGTCGTCCTCTGGTCTGAGTCAGTGAGTCTAACAAAAACCACGGTCTGACCACTCAGTGGGAAGAATGCTGTTACCCAGAAACTTCCCTTAATCATCACAACAGGCAACAGTAGATACCTTGGTATTGATATCTCCACCAATCTGTCAGATTTGTTCACCCTTAACTTTACTCATTTGCTCAAATCCACAGAAGAAGACCTCGCTTGATGCTTGAAGACCTCGCTTGATGCTTTTCACTGCTGCTATCCTACCAATTAGTGAGATGGGTAGATCTCACTAATTGGTAGGATAGCAGCAGTGAAAAGCAATATACTACCAAACATAACCTATATATGTTCGATGAACCCAGTCCAACCAACAGCAAATTTGTTTAATACTCTAGACTCTATAATAAATAAATTATATTGGAAACACAAGAAACAGAGTATTCAACTAACAACACTACAGAAAAACATAGACTGTGGAGGCCTAGCAGCCCGAAACTTCAGATACCACTTGTTGCGGTTCCAGCTCCCACCCGCCACCTAAGTGCCGTTTTCAGGGACCTCCAGCACAGAGACACAGTCGACAGGGGAGTAGACACCAGTTTATTGTAGAGAGTGGGCTAGTTGGAATAGGCCCAGGAGCAGATAGAGATGCGTAGAGACAAGAGCTCCCCTGCTGAGTGTGTGGGGATGGGGGTTTTACCTGTTGCCCGTTAGGCCAACCAACGAGCAACAGGTATGCAGCCACTCTGATCCTGGGCCCACAATTACCTGGTAATAAATGGTTACAACCAGGGCAACAATTGGGCCATGGATGGCGGGACACTGAACAAACAGAATGTCAGGATTTATCTATATTGGATCTCCCATTCCTTACTGAATCTATAAAGAATCAGAATTGCTTTAAAAACCCATTCCTCACAAGGATTCTGTCAGCCTGGTGGAAATTCAATAAACTCAGTGGTTACACTCCATCTCCAAACAAATTCACTCCAATCTGGCACAACTCGGGTTTTCTGGTTAAAAACAGACCAATAATCTTCAGGTCTTGGAAAAGACAAGGAATAACTCATCTGGAATACATTTTTGAAGTCAATTCTCTTATATTTTTCCCAACCTTAATCCAAAGGTATAATATCGGTGGTCACAGTTTTCTGCAATTCTTCCAACTACAGCACTCTCTAAAAGTAAAAAATCGAATTAACCAACATCATCCGACAACCACCTCCGATGATTGAACATCTTAACTCATACAGGTAATTTAAAAAAATCCCTTTTCCAGAATAAACAAACTTTTATTCAAAACAGATGACACTTTATTTTTTTCCTCCCATGGAATGGGAAAGAGCCCTTGCTGTTTCCACCGATATTAACCTGTGGAAGGTTACTTGCAACACCTTTTCTGTGACCTCCAATTCAAAATGCAACTCATCCAATATAAGATTGCACAGAGGTCATATCACCCAACACCAAAGGTTCATAATCGGTTTTGTGGATAAAGACGTTTGTTCTCACCGTTCCCTTAATACCAGAGATGACTACTTTTATGCCATCTGGCTCTGCCCACCTATCAAGACATTCTGGACCAACATCACCGAGAAGCTGTCAACCCTTCTGGGTCGCAGCATTCCAGTCTCCCCGTCTGTATTTCTCCTCGGTGACCTCTCCTCAGTTGACCCATCACCCAAACACTACCAACCCATTTTGATCGCCTTAACAATTGCCAAGAAAATGATATTACTTCATTGCAAAACAGAGATAATCATGCCAATGAATACATCTCAATGGAAAAACTATTGGCAATGTCCAAAAACAAGGTTGATTCATTTAATGAAATATGAGCTTCTTTTATCACTGACATACAGTAACTCCATCCATCAGTACTTGAGTCTTCATAAGTCGGGGCAATGTCGTAGTGTTTAGGGAGCATGTGGGGGGGTCTTTTGGGTCTCACCGGGACTCTGCGGTCGGTAGCTGCTGAGCAGCTGTGGGGACGTCCCTGGTGCTTGGTGCTGTGGGCATGGGGGGGTCCCGGGCCCCTTGGGGATGTCAGGGGGGCCGGGGGGTGGCGTCTGCTATTGTCCCTGGGTTGAGCTGGCCGGTCTCCGGGGGTGGGCAGTGCCCGCAGCTGGCGTCCATTTTGTTGGCTTGAGACGTATATTTGCGGGTTTGGGGCGATGCAAGAACTCGAATTCAGTGCCTACGCCACACAATAGGCCGAGCGTTTGCGGTGCTGTTGAGGTACAAGCTATGCGGGTAGGGATGTGGTGGGCGGCTGCTATCGTGCCCATCATGCTCCTGTCCCGACGTGCTTCTCGTCTGTCTGGCAATTTTAATACCACTCATATTAGCTTGGAACACATACACTCACATATAAATCTTCCTCTGAACAACGCTCCACCAGACCAGGGTCTGCCGGGCAGGAGGGGAGCGAGTGATTCGTGTTCAACATATTTGGAGGACTTGCATGTAGTACCTAATACCTAGTATGTACTGTAGTATGTTGTATGTGGCACTTTATATGTAGTATGTAGTACGTACTGTAATAAGTAGTAAATAGTACCTAGTATGTAGTATACAGTATCTAGTATGTACTGTAGTAAGTAGTACCTAGTCTGTAGTATACAGTATGTAGTACATACTGTAGTGAATAGTACCTAGTTTGTAGTATGTAGTACATAGTACTTAGTATGTAGTTTGTAGTACGTACTGTATTAAGTAATATATAGTACCTAGTATGTAGTATACAGTATTTTGTATATACTGTAGAATGTAGTATATAGTACATAGTACCTAGTATGTAGTATACAGTATCTTGTATGTACTGTAGTAAGTTGTACCTTGTATGTAGTATGTAGTACATAGTACCTAGTATGTAATATGTAGTATGTAGTACATAGTATGTAATAAGTATTATGTAGTACCTAGTTTATATATAGTATGTAGTCTGTAATATGTAGTAGGAAGTACCTTGTATGTAGTATGTAGTACCTAGTATGTAGTATAAAGTTTGTCATACCTAGTACATAGTATGTAGTAGGTAGTATTTAGAACCTAGTACTTGGTATGTAGTAGGTAGCATGTAGTATCTAAAATATAGTACATACTGTAGTATGTAGTACATAGTACATAGTATATAGTATGTAGTACCTAGTATGTAGTATGCAGTATGTAGTACATAGTACCTAGTACGTAGTATATAGAAAATAGAAGGTAGTACATAGTACCTAGTTCGTAGTATGTAGTATGTATTTCATAGTATGTAGTAGGTAGTACATAGTATGTAGAACCTAAAATGTAGTATGTTGTACATAGTATGTAATAAGTAGTATGTAGTACATAGTATGTAGTACATAGTACCTAGTATGTAGTACATAGTATGTAGCATGTATTACATAGTATGTAATACAGTACATAGTACGTAGAACCTAGTATGTAGTATGTGGTATGTAGTATGTATTACGTATTATGTCGTACATAGTACGTAGTATGTAGTACCTAGTATGTAGTATGTAGAATGTACCTAGTATGTCATTTCTGATGCAGGGAAAGTGTCCATTCATCTGGGTTCATGTTGCTGATTTGGGGCCATGTTGCCAGTAGTTCACCATATTTTTCTTTACTACGGCCCTTTCTCAATCTGCGTTCTTGTCTGTACTTGTGTTCTTGTGGACTTGTGAAACGTCATCAGTCGCATCCCAAGTACTGTTCTAATTCAAAGTCCGCATCAAGCCAAGTCCAGTCCAAATGTCCGGATGTGGACTTGCCCATTTTATCGAGGATGCATCGGTGGAGACTTGTGTGGATTTGGGACAGCCAAATATCCCAGAATGCATTTGGCACCAAGCGGTGGTAATGGTATTGGTCCCCAGGAGTCTGTACTCCCGAGTCGAACTTGCCAAGTCTGAACTACCAAGTCCGCAAGTCCGGACTTCGCGTACTTGGTATTGAGAGATGGCCCATGTCTAACTTTCAAAAGTTGACGTATTCATGTCTATCATCTGTCATTTTTAATTGTCTTTTTATTTATTTTATTCTGAAAGTCTTTTATGCACTATAATAAAGCACCTTGAATTGCCTTTGTGTAGGAAAAGTGCTGTATAAATAAAGTTGCCTTGAAATGAAGATGTTTGGAGTTGGTGTCGTTTTCCTCACTGTCGCTGATCCAGCTTTACTCAAGTCCGTGAGTAATTATGAAAACAAATGTTTAATCATTGTATCAACATAGCACCAGCGCCAGTCATATCAGTGGGCTTAACCATCCAGTTGTTTTCCTTGAGAAGCATGATGAGGCATTTCTCCCCCGAAAATACCTCGCGCCTCATCTTTTGACTGGGACTAAGCACTTGGGTTTGAGAGCAACAATACGCGAGTTAAGTGTTTGGTTATTGGATCAGGGTCTGAGGTATTTCGCCACGACAGCTCCGTTGACAGTTGCGGCAGCCGCCCTGTTCTGCTGTTGGACCTGGGATTCCTCGCCAGACAAAGGATCCCGTCAAGCCGCCGCACCTTCCTCCTCCCTGCTCCTCCTTGCTCCTCCCCGTCCTTTCACTCATTGAAATCCCTCGGCATTCACACATCTCGGCGGCATTCAGGTGACATTTTCCTTTTCTCGCTGCAGATGTGTGAATGTAGCTTTTCCTCCTTTAACCCCCACAAGTCCTGTGGTGACTTGTCAGATAGATAGATGGTTAGATAGATAGATAGATAGATAGACAGATGATCTTTTTAACTTTTCAACAACTGGAAATTCACATAGTACTCATGTATCTGTGTATTATTTTTTTTTACATGTTTTTCATATACATCAATATGACGATATCACATTTTATCCAGAACTAGTTTTTGCAATTGTCGCATTACATCCAGAGGATAACGTTGACTGCAACAGGTTGCCAGGAGGAACACAACTTCCTCTTTCTAGTCTCATGAGTCTCAAGAGTCAACATGACCCTGAAAAACCCATCATTTATAATTGTTCACGGCAACCTCGCCGAACGCTTTCCTGTCGAGGAACGTACCGATCGGCTTCAGATTGTCACTGTGCTTCAGTGCAGTCCGATGGGGCAAACGTTTGAAGGTTCAAAAGAATCAAATCGTTCACAAATGACCCAACACTACAGTAGAAGCAGCATGGAGCACTGGCAACATGGATACTCCATGCATGGATACTCGCGTGGAGTATAGTCCCATGGAGTATCCATGCATGGATACTCCATGCCGCACTGTGCCTTCTGCGGCGGGGAGCGGGGAGCGGCTTGGGGCGGTGCTGAGGTCCCTTGGAGCCCGGCCGGGAGCGTGGGGGTTCTCCGCTGTGCTCCCCACGGTGCAATCCCAACACGCTCACAACATTTCATGGTCCCCCATGCGGAAAAGAAAGTCAATAACTTCTGATTTTGAGTTTGGATTCTAAATGGGATATGAAATGATGGAATGATACCTGTCTGATATTCCTGTCTGTTTATGTGCCATCTATTTATATTAACCCGGGTGTCCTGTTCACTTCAGAGGTGGAGCCGTTAAACCTGTGTCTATGGCAGGGTCATTTGACCCGGGCCTGGCTGTTTTTACCTTCCCACTGATGACGAATGCCGGATGTTAGTTTACTTGTTTTTTCGTTTCTAGCCTCATGGATGTAGCAGAGAGGGCTGATTTGAGGACGTGCCGAGGAGTCGATAAAACCCTGAAAAACCCCTAATTTCTAACTGTTCATAGATACAGCCTCGCTGAATGCTTTGCTCTTGAGAAACGTTGTTACCTCATTAAAGAATGTTTAACTCCTAAAGTACCGTCTGACCGTTGTGCACTGACTTATTTGTACGGTGACAATTTTCCCCTCATCAGTGTTTTCGGGGCAGTGTGCTAATGACACCAGTCCTTTTCCATCTTATTTTCATTCCGACTCAAATAACATGTCTCTGAGATAGAGAACATCTCACTTCCCGGAGCCCAACATGCCTGGAATTGTCACAATGATTCATTTTCGCAGGAGTGTAGCGCTGCAGCTGGAAGAGGTTTGTTCACTTAGTTTGCTTTTTCGGGTCCGTCAGGGAAAACGCAGGCGGTTGCTGGCGCGACGCCAGGGCCGAGCACTGAGCACGACAACCGAATCTCAAGTCCTGAAAAGACAGCGGAGATCCGACGAGTCAAAACCTGCCCACTGTGTTTATTAAACCGGGCTTCGAAATGAGCAGCTCCACTCTGGTTACAAGCAAAATGAAAGACTTTGTGCATTTAATTTTTTTTTTTAGTGGACGAGATGTTTCATATATTGAAGTGTACTTATGTGACCTGGAACCGTTTTAAAGAATGCTCAAAGTCTTAAATATTTGACCTTGAGGAAAAAAAATGTCTTGGTGTTCTTTCGAGGTGTGTTGACTGATACACATAATATTTGCATGAACAAAAGCAGCCCACACTCAGTTTCGTCTTCTTCCTATCTTTCTTTCCTTATTGTGCTGATGGAAAAATCACCCCAAAAAAAATGAGTGTATACAATGATGGAGGCATGAGTTAATTCAAACTCTTCATTCTATCTAGGACAAACTGTAATTACAAATAAAACTGAGAATTTGTCAGTGAGCCTCTCTGTAGAGTGGACTTCACACCGAATGCGTATCTTCATCCGCATCCGACAGTCGGATCCTCCCCCCGTTGGACGTCGGATGAACTGCATCTAGGTTTCTTATCACTAATTGAGGGAAGATTCAAGATTCAAGATTCAAGATTCCAGAGGTTTGTTTGTCACATAAAATTGGAGAGCTTGTTTTAGTCAAGTACAACAGCGAGTAGTTTTGCGCAGACGGACATTTACCATTTTCGAAAAGATTGAGTTGTAGGTTTACTGAAGTTGAGAAGGGAGAAATATGGATAAATGAAAAGATAAGGTGATGTGAGATTCTTTCTCCGTGGCTCCCTCTCCATGTGGTGATGAGGATGAAGATGACGAAGGGATGATGCATGACTGGCAAAAGATGGACCACCAGGAGTCTGGTGGTTTCAGAGAAATGGAGAAGGGAAAGAGACAGCGAGAGAGGTGGAGCTGGGGAGGTGGTGGGGAGCAAAAGGCGGAACAACCCAATGTCACGTGCATCTGACAGGTATATATATGCTAAGTGCTGATTGGTAGCAGGTGTGGTCTCTTCTCCCGAAAGCTCAGTTATTTCGAACTCATTTCACGAGTTAGAGACCACACCACAACGAAAAGACAGAGTTGTAGGTTTATTGATGAGAAGCAAGAAATTTGGATTGATGGGATGGAAGATAAGGTGATGTGATGATTGTGATGGTGACAATGATGATAGCGAAGGGATGATGCATGACTGCCGAAAGATGGACCACCAGGAATCTTGCCTCTGGATGGGGGAAGGAGTCTTCACGGCGTCAGGCCTCAGCCATGCCGATCCCCAAAAGAAATGTAAATGCGGATGTATCTACGGAAAGCTTGGGAGGACCAGCGACCTAGGACCAGGAAGGTGTGGTTTGACGGACCAGGGTGGCAAGGCGATGAAGCGACGTCGATGCAAAAAGAGAGGCTGGAGTAAAGTTCGGTAGAGATGGCAGGTAGGAGTCGAGAGGGAACAAGAATATGGAGGTGGTGTAACTGGCCTTTACTGGTTTTGCTGTGTTTAAGGGTGAAAATTAGGAAGTCATGATGATGGGCAGCGACGACAAGGGTCGTAAGAGGAGGGGGATAAGGTGGCTCAGAGCATCGGAGGAAACCGAAGGAAGCAGAGAGAAACCGGATTCCAAGGTCTTGTCTACGTGGGGTGAGAGGGAGCCCGAACGGAGGGGATGGAGGAGGCCGGCAGTGAGTGTAGAGCAGAGAGCGCTTGGAAGACAGTGGAGGTTCGAGTCGTTGGCACCCTTAGGAGCATGGGATGCCGACATGGTCAAATGCGGAACATGGAGTGCTTGTTAAGAAGTTAATGCTGCAGGGCAGTGTTTGAATGGTGGGAGTGCGAATAGCGAGGGGAGAAACGGCATGTGAAATGAAGCTGAAGATCGTGTTGGGATCAAGAGGATCCTTCTGTCTTCTCCAAGGCGCCTGGTACTCCAAGCTCATTAAGACTCAGAAGGTTGTGGTGATGCCCTGACCAGGAGGAGATGATGATGGTG
>NC_137203.1:8323213-8350713 GCF_960531495.2 Zeus faber
GGCGTCGCCGTGTCTTCCGACCTCGGACCTCGGTGGGGAAACGCGATCGCTCCGCGCCGAGCGCCGCTTTAATGCCGCGATGAAGGTAACCATTAGACTTTTTAAAACATACAGTGAGTAACCCTTCCACCGGCTCCGGCGGAGCCCTGCTCCCCCACCGCAGCAGCACTGACCCCTCCTGTCTCCTGTTCACTCCCACTGAAACCTCAAAGGGGTTTTCCACCCAATCTGGGGGCGGGGTGGGCGGGCGGGGGCATGACACCGCTTCCTCAATTATACCTAAACAAACGTCGCTTTAAAACGTTAAGACTGCGATCCAGAAAACAGCCTCCGGAAATCGCACTCCAACCCTCCGTCCCCCGTCCCCCCACCCCCCTCCGGCAACAATTACTCCCCTCAGGATTAGCTAATCCTGAAATATGGGCCCGTGACCAATGGCGGAATTTAGCAAGAAATCATCTCCAGTTTCAGCCGAAGCTTTATTGACTCTAATGCTCGGTGCAGATCCCCTCGCCCCCCTGCCCCCCCGCCCCCCCCCCCCATGATGGATGGATGGATGGATGAGCAGGGGCCGAGGGGGGGGGGACACTGTAGAGCTCCGACCTTCCTCCTCCTCCTCCGCCGCCGCCGCCTCCTCTCCGTCTTTCAGCGCCGCTTTTGTGCGGTGACGCCCTCGTGTCAGAGACAAACGTAACTTCCCCTCCGCTCGTCTCCTTGGGGCCGAGGGCGTCGTGTCGGCGTCCACAATGGAAGGGTTAGTTCTCGTTGTTTTACGGAGGGGGTGAAACACTATAATTAACCGTCGCGTCTTGTTCTTTGGCCGGGCGCCGGGTGGCCCGCGAGGGACTGCGCTGCTCCCGTTTCGAAAAAACAAACAAAAAAAAATAAAAGGTGAAAAATCGACTTCTCCGTCCGCCCCCGTCCGCCGCCCCCGTCCGCCGCCCCTGTCTGTCGCCCCCCGTCAGCCGCCGCCGCCGATCGGCTGCAGAAGGAAAACCCTCCCGACCAGGCATTAGCACGACTGACGGGGGGATTGAAAATAATATTTATGTCTTTGCAAGCGTGGAGTTTTGATGCAGGGGGGAGGTTTCAGTTTTGGTTTTAGTTTTAGCTTTGGTCTGGAAAGGGATACTTATAATAACCCCCAATAACTCACAACGCGCATCGCTGTAAATACCTGCAGTCAGGAAAGAGGTGGTTTTTTTTTTTCCTTTTTCTTTTTCGGCAGCAAACAAGCCGCCCGGCCTTGTACCACCATTTCTCAAATGAATTGCTTTCCTGTTGCTAATACGGACGGATTTCTCATTATTCTTAAAAATTGTAAAACTCTTTCTTTGCGTCCGTATCCCGGGATAACCCAGCCCCGACGCTGCATTGACTCCCCGTCATTTGGAGTAAAACGTGTAATCTCCGTGCAATCTGTGGCTTTATTAAATATAATATTCCTGAAAAGCTCCAATCCCTATTTATATGTACACAGTCGCCAGTCACCAGTGCCATGATGTGTTTGATGCCAAATAAGGATTTCGGATGAAATAAACGCTACCCTTTTTAAAAAGCTGTTGTATAAATACATGTTAAACCCGCGCTGGGCCGGGTTTATTTTACTCATAAACACAAACTATTTTTTTGTTTCTACGGTAACAAAAAGAGAATAAAGTCCCGTCCATTGACACATATTGCATATCTGAAATCAATCAGCGATTAAAATACAGGAAAAAATAGTGGACGTTTAACAAAAAGTATCTATATTTGTTATAATAACTTTAATAACTCATTATTCATTATTTTGTGATTATTTTATTAATTTAATGAATTATTTTATTTGTATTCATTGATTTATAATCATTTATATTTATAAAAGAAAATAGGAAATAATAAGGGGACAAAAGCAGATCACATTATGCACACACACATGTCCACACACACACACACACGAGGTTGGCATTGAACAATGAATATCCAAATTATACATAAAAAATAAAATATAAAATGATCATGGTACAGAAGCACATCATACTAACGCACACACACACACACACACACACACACACACACACACACACACACACACACACACGCACACACACACACAAACACTTTTTTATAATTAAGGGCCAACTAGACTTGCTCAGAATGTATAAATAAACAGAACTACGTAATACAAGGTGAACACAAATTTGTCCTGTATAATCGTCCCTATGAAAACAGTAGATATATGGCCGGATTTCTTTCCTAATTTCCCTCCACTGTGCTACGCTCTCTGTAGCTCCAACACAAAGCAGGAGATTAAGCCTTGACAGTTACGAACCCCAAACCGCCCGACGTGTCAGAAAGAAAAAGTCACGCCCGCCACCGCAGAAGGTAAATATTTCACGGCGGCCGTTATCTCAAAGCGCAATTTAAAAATCGAGTCAAAGCGGAACACGTCAAAAGGGCCGGGGCGTGGTGAGGGAGGGCTCCCGAAACGTTCCTCAGGAAGAAAAAGGTTGCAACAGCCTGCGAACGTCACGACTCTGTCGGTACAGGTTCGGAGTCCTCCGCCGGGGACGGAAAACCAAGCCAGGCGTGAGATAACAGCGATATTAGCACCGACACATTGTCCGTCTGTTATTATTTATTTTTTTTCGTTTGTTTTTTTTCTTACGTCTAAAAGTCGAAGAGGAGTGGAGAGGACGGGAGCCCGACTGTTCAAATCGTCCCTCTGATTTGAATCTGTCACCGTCCTCCTCCGCTCAACAACGGTTAGGGGTCGGCCGTTCTGTTGAATGACATCGGAGCCGTCTTTATTGGCCACGTTAAGTGCTAATATGAAGTCAGGAACCCTGTAAGTGCCCCCCGGGGAGGGCACGGGTTTGAAATGACAAATGGGGAAATGGAGGAGTGGAGGTGGGTGGGGGTGGGGGGGTGGGGGCGACTGGGTGGGGATTATAAACTCCCGAGTATGAGAGAGTTTCAGCAGCTGCACTCCGCTCTCCTGACTGATGGTCCTCAGAAAGCAAACATCAGTCCAGCTTTGTTCCGATGGTTATTTATGGGTTCGGCAGCGCCCGACAGGTTTCCCGTATCGAGAGGAAAGAGGACGTCTGACGACACCGCCGACTGAGCTCCGAAATTCCAGGACAAACGTGAAAAAAAAAAGAAGCAATTGTTCCAAAGACAATAGGGTTACTGTAGGAACGTAGCTGAAGAGTAAAGATAAAGTAGTGAAAAAAAACAAAAAACGAAAAAAAAAAAAGACAGGGATAAAAGACGATCTTGAGAGTGAATCAAGGATGTTATTCATAGCGGGGCGGGGCTTGGGGCGGGATCCCACGGTTCAACTTTGATTTAGATAAAAAGGGGAAACGATTGGAGTCGACGGGATATTAAAGGGGGTCGCTCAGGAGACGATTCCTCGTTGATATATAGACATTTTGCGCCACATGAGGTTTGAGGCCAACATTTGGCTTTTACCTGCAGCTGCAGAAAATTCAGACCAAAACAGAAATTAAATGAGTCAATTGCGACCGTGGTGGAATTTTATTTAAGATGAAAATGCTTACATAAGATTTTTATTTTTTATTTTTTTTAATAATTGGCATTACAATTTTCGAATCAATTGAGAAATGTAAACGGTAGAATAAAATTTTAGTTCAATTTTAAATCCAATTTTAACCCCGCCCTAATTGAGTGTGCTGACAGAGCATTAGCTATTGTTGTTGTTGCACATATTTTATTTTATTATTATTTTATTGTTTATTGTTTATTATCATTATTATCATAGGGAAATTCTGCCACGCTACCCTTTCCACACTTTTCAAGCCACATACACACAAAATATATCAAAACAACCGGCTGGGTCCCACCGGGTGGAAGGGTAACTCTGTGGAAGGTTTCGGTCAGGGGATACCGAAATATTCTACTTTTAGCGACCAATTTTGCCCCGGTCGGTATTCTGTGGGGACAAAAGAGTGCGGCTGATAATAATTCGTCGTTTTGACGCCGATTTCTTAGCGGCCACAGCTCACACAGTTTTTGCAGGCACACACACACACACAGTATTACTTATGAAGTCTCGCTCGCAAAGAAAAAACGGAACGTACAGAAGTCATAGCTTTCGAGCACTAACACACTTTGCCCCAGAACTTTCTTAAAAGACAAAGCGCAGCAAAGGAATCCAGTCCATGTGATGTCATGACTTTCAGATAGAGTGCGGCGAAGAAACGCAGCCGCAGGGACGTGTGTAAACATCGGGGTAGTCCCATCATCGCTCAGCTGCCACATTGTCTTTACATACACACACACGGACGGCCGCACAGGGCCACGCCTTTAACGATTTCTCCAGGAATTGCCGAGTTCATATTATTCCTTATCTTTCTGTGTTTTCATTTCGATGTTTTTGTTTGCCGCTGCCATTACCTCGTTTATTACAGTAAGTTACTGACTCTTGTTTGAATACCCCTCACAACAACGGCCCCGGCATCAAAATACCTTTCCTCGCTCTCTTCCGTCACGTTCTTATCTCTGCCCCCCTCTTGTCGGTCATTTATTTTGAGGACGGTCCGCGGCGATCCGTCAGCGCTCCTTTTAGAGTCACCGGCGAAGCGTGGTCATACAACACGGACGCAGGTGTTATTGGTGTAAATCTGAGCAGCGACCCTGTTGAGGTCCGGATCAAAACAAATAGCGGGACCCGGGCGGCGTTCCCATCGGTTCCCACCGGCGAATCAACGTGTCGGGGTTTACCGTTCACGCTGAAATTAATGGGATGATGGCGTTCAGGTAGTGCGTGTGTGTGCGTGTGTGTGTGTGTGTGTGTGTGTGTGTGTGTGTGTGTGTGCGCGATTGGGCGTGTGTGTGTGTGTAAACCTGATAACGATCGCGGTCGTCCATCACGGTGTTACCACTGTTGTAAGCATGTTAAAAAAGGGCGTTGTAGCATCTCCGCTATCTGCTCTATCGGAGCGGGGTCCTCGGCACCCAGGTGGCTCCCGGTGTCATCACAGTCGCCCATTCTTTATGTCATCTCACTCATATCTGCTTCGCTGGTGGTTTATTGTAATCTTCTATCGTATCTAAGACAAATACCCACATCGCCCGCGGCAATGAATACGACATGCAGAAGGGAACGACTCGAGTTGTGATTTCTTTGTCTAGTTCATCAGGTTCATGCAGAAGTGGTGAGATAATCTGTGGATGCAACATTTTCAGCCCGAAACCCAAAACAAGGGAAGGAGGAATATGAGCGCGCCTACATGTTTACGATGATTTGACTGGGTTTTAAAGGTCGGACATAACTATTTAAAAAGCAAGACGGTGAGGCATTCCCTCAGGCCAGGCGTAGCCTTTGCCGATGTGTTGATAGGTCACTCGTATGCAACGCAATTCATTGAAGAGCAAAAGTCATTAAAGCGGTTAATCCGTAGGATTATTTTGTCAACAAAATCCCATATTTCCCCTTTCTCGCTTGCACTTTATAAGAAACAGCCATTCAATGTATCTTTGTTGTGTAAATGCTCCTCTATATACTGTTTCCATTTGGTTGTGGCGGGGTCCACCACAACAATGAAACTAGATATTGGAGAAGAAAAAAAAAAAAGTTGGTTTTCCGCCTTAGCAATATTATTACTATTATTAAAAACGTATTGTATTCTGGAGTCGACATGCCATATATGACTCCGGCAGATGGGAGCTGTGCTTTTTGGGTCAGCTGGGCTGCTTTGAACGGTGCCCCCTATTAGAGCGCTGAATGAGAGAAAGGTGGCACACATTTTGGAAACACATGTTCAGAGAGGATGTCGGATCAGGCAGACAGAAGTCGGTACGCCCAGCCCCACTGCCTGCTGTGTGACTGATGGTTTGGTATTTCTACATGTGAAAGATGTATACTTTATTGATGTGCGGGACCTTTTTTTGCTCTTCTTGGTCAGTGGGATACTTTGCCATGTGTATTTTTGCTAATGCCTTTCACGCCATATGGCCACCCAAACGGAGGATTTACACGCTGGTTTTCTTCATTAAATTCGACGTCGCAAAAAGGCAGACGGTCGAAAAAAAAAAAAAAAAAAAAAACACCACTTGCACATGTGCTTTAGTTGTTTTGTTTGATACCATGTTGAGATTGATTTATTGATCCACATGGAACAGTATGTTCTGTAGATATGCGCGATACACTGAAAATCGGGGCCTATTCATACTCGCGCCTATAATTGTACCAGGAAGTGCAGGCGGTGCAGGGATAGGGAACAGCAGATGGGTCCTGACGGGCCCTGATGGCCTGAGCATCTGTAGGAAGATAAAAGCAGGAAAAAATGATAATATGAAGTGCACTTGCTTCCTTAACTGCTGTGTAAAGGTTCAGATGGAAAACCATATTTTCAGCGTAGCCAAACATGGCCTCAGACCATCCGAAGACCACATCAATTCCCTTTAGGGTAGAGGTAGAGTCCATATGTCCGTGATTTCCCTCCGGGGATGAATAAAGTATCTATCTATGGATCTGGAGTAGAGAATAGACACCCTCGTCCGAGTCTTCTAGAGGACCGACAGATATACACCGATATAAAAAGAGTCTGTTTTCTCAGATACAGTATGTAGGAGATACTGGGAGCGGGTGAGTGGCGAGCGGGTCTGCGGGGGATTCAAAGTCGTCGTCGTCGTCGTCGCTGCGGAGGCAAACGCCGTTCTCCCAGATGCAGGGCGGCCGGGCGGAGCGCGGTCCACAGCGCCGCCTCGAGGGTAGAAACCGGCAGGGGGGCGAGACAAGAGGGGTCAGAAACCGCGCTGCCCGGCGCGCCTTATGGTTCGTTGCACCGTGGGGCTGTGAGTTTGGAAGCTGTTGGAAGCGCCGTCAACCCGCCCTAACCCTAACCCTAACCCTTACCCATCTGGAGATAGCCGCTGAAGGACGGGCACAGTGCTGTGAACAAAATGTCCCCCACAGGGATCAATAAAGTGTTTCGTCTTCGTTCCCCCCTTCGTATTTTGTATTCCTTATGCGGGTCGGAGTACTGGGGAATCACAGAGGATGTTAGAAAGCTTTAGATGATGGCGGGGTGAAACCGGATTAGAACTTGAGCTCACGAGCGACGTGGTGGCCCTCACACAAGGAGGCTCTTCCCCGGGCGACCCTCGCCCCCCGCCCGTACAGGGTTTCAATAGCCTCTGAGATTTGGCCCTCTTCGGTGGTTTTTAGTGGTCTGCATACCTAAATACGGAAACAGAGCTGTCCTTGGACGTGAAGCGGTCTGTGCGTACGCAGGGAAGAGCCTCTTTTTTTTTTTTCAGGGTTAGAGGGCGTCGAGTGCGGCCGTTAACCTTCAAACTCTGCCGTCTGCTCCTCGTGAAGCTCTGGATCCAGCTGTTTGTGGAAAAAATAGGTTTGATGGTAAAAGATGAAGGATAAAGGAATTCAGAAATTAATTTTCTTTAATTTTCTGGGTCATATAAGATATCTTACCTATCCTGCCTATTATGCAAGATAACTAGTGATTTAGTGTAGAGGCATAAAGCAAAGAGGAGTAACTTTCCGCCATCTGGATACACATTAATATCGAGTGTTTTTATTGGTTTGAAGTCGAGGGTGGAAAGTGTCAGCGGACCTCTGTCCTGGATGAGGCCCCTGTGGACCCTGGCTCACGTTGGAAGTGTGTGGTTTGACCAGGATGTCATCGATTCACATGGCCTTGGAAGAGAGAGAGCGAGAGAGAGAGAGAGAGAGAGACGGAGGGAGGGAGAGAGAGAGAGAGAGAGAGAGAGAGCGAGAGAGAGAGCGAGGGAGGGAGGGAGGGAGGGAGAGAGGGAAGGAGAGGGAAGGAGAGAGAGAGAGAGAGAGAGCGAGGGAGAGAGATCGAGAGAGAGAGCGAGGGAGGGAGGGAGGGAGAGAGAGAGAGAGAGAGAGGGAAGGAGAGAGAGAGAGAGAGCGAGAGAGAGAGCAAGGGAGGGAGGGAGAGAGAGAGAGAGAGGGAGGGAGAGAGAGAGGGAGAGAGAGAGAGAGAGAGAGAGCACCTGCCTCACTCCTCCGACCAACAAAGAGGTTATATTCCTCTGAAAAGCCATCATAAACCTGGACACGGGCACGCAAGCCCTAATCGACCTGATCCCGAGGTGTCCCATCCTCTCTGAAGTTGCTGCCAAAAATCGCCCCCGCCCCTCCCACCACCCTCCAGCCCCACCTCCACCCCTCTACATGCCCCCACCCCCCCACAGAGTTCAGGGCCGAGCGATGTCTCAGCCTCTGATCTTCACGGTCCGACATATACGAGTGTGTGTGTGTGTGTGTGTGTGTGTGTGTGTGTGTGTGTGCGTGCGTGCGTGTGTGCGTGCGTGCGTGCGTGCGTGCGTGTGTGCGTGCGTGTGCATGTGCGTGCGGGCGCGCTCTCCCGCCCCGCCCACCTCTCCGTTTACAACAAACATCTTTGAAATTAAAAGGACCGTGATCGGAGGCCGTCAGGTGGAGGAGCAGGGTAGACGCTGGGAAGACGAACGGTCCGATCGCAGCTTCGTATGGAAAGAAGAAGAGGGGCCGTCCTCCGGGGAGCCATCTGTCTTGCACCGAAGCTCTTGTGAACTGTTTTTTAGTATCAGGTGCATCATCTTGAGAACACATCATTCCGAGCTGAATTAGTCTGAAATTCCCACATAAAAACTGTCAAGGCCAGGTGGCTGGCCGCTATGCGCGCACGCTGTGTAGAACTAAAAACTTTTGCATGTCTGTGGAAGAAGAATGTTCATGCAATTTGAAAGCGGGTCATTTATTACGCTCCACCACAGATACTTTTAACTGGGCCTGTCAACAGCGAGGCATTTTTCACTCTCCGGCTCGCTATCACAAAGGAAAACTCATTCTTGTATCTTCATGGGAAACATGAAGCCGTTCTTCCATGGCTTTTGGAAGCAAAGTAGCACTTAGATTGACACAACCTTTGAGCAATTTGAGGCTGAATGCCGCTGAATAAACACACCCGGCTCTATGCAAAGACAGGTAGCTAACCTTTTCTCTGCTTATTTACCTCTGGACCCTATGAGAATATGCAACGATATGTTGTGATTTATATAAACTCAAAACTATGTATTTCTACATATGGATTTTTCTTTGCATGAATCATTTTTTCCTTGTTGAATGTGCTTGTTGAGTTTATAACCAGACTAACACTTTGCAATGGATCTAATGGTCAATAGATGTGTTCACGCCTTGGTACAGATCCATAATGTCGATGCACTTGATGATCACACCCTTCGGGACACTTTGGCACATTTGTTTGTCCAATTAGCCAATTATAAACATTTTCCCCAGCTTCCAGAGTTTCCAGTCAGCCCCACAAAGGGGAAGCTGTTATCTCTCTGTTAGCCGGCTATCTGGTTTGTGTTTTCCACCTCCAGGTTGATAGTTGTCCACATGTCGTTCCTCTGAGGTATTTTCAACATGACTTATGGCTTGATCCAGGCATGGAGCTCCTCCGTTGGGCTCTGCCCTCCCACTCTCTCCAGCCCATATGGTTTGACTTGGTTACAGCGTGAGCGTGGTTAAGATACTTGTTAAAGTGAGGTATGCGGTGGCTGCACTTGCTGAGAGTCTTCTTAAGCCCTGTGATGTTTTCCCCCTCCAACTCCAGGCACAGGGTGCAGGGCCTTGTGGGGGTCTGTGTGAAGATGGGTGGAGGCGGGAGGTGTTGGGTGCTCTTAATGAGTTGAAGTTACCCGGTGGACACCGGTGGTTGATTCCTGTCCCAGGGAGCATCTTTGGGGAGTCCACGCTCTCCCTGTGTTTGAGTTTCTGATCGGTGCTCCAGATCTTTCCAGCTCCGAAGACGTGTTTTTAAATTTATTGCCCGGGTGAAGTTTCAGACTAGGGGATGCTGTCGATTTCTATGTGAAATGTGCGTTTGTGAAGCCCTTTGAGACTGTGTTGTGATTAAGGGCTATATAAATAAACTTGACTTGACTTGAAATTGGCGACCCTTCATTTTCCATAGGTGCAAATGGTGTGGAGGTACGTATTTCACCTTACAAGGACAGGCGTCCAATTGTATGTGTGTACCCCCTTCTGTATGCCAGTAGTAAAGTAGGATAAAGAGGGTGGAGATCTGAAGATTCAAGATTCAAGATGTTTATTTATCACATCTGAAGTTAACTGCCAGAAGGACGAGGATTCAGACAACCAGATGAGGATCTATAATATAGATATCCTCACCTGGACTTCCTAATTTCACCATGGTAATATTATTCGGATGGTCAAATTAGCCAATGAGGATAGCTTGATGAGTATAACAATATGAAAACATCCAGATCAGAAAAACAATGATGAGAATCAAACAGGTAGTTCGAGTGATTTATGTGCCTTTGTTGCTCTTAGTGAAAGTTAATGGGAAGGGAAGAAGGTAAGGTAAGGCAATACCTCACCAAACGCACCGCGTCCTGCTGAGAACTTTCCACAACACGGCAAGTGCTTTCGGGTTGACCTGCAAAGTCAGAGACTAGAACCAAGCGCCCACTAATGTATCGCTCCGGGAAAGCGACATCCTTCAGTAGGTTGGACTGACGAAGGACACGCTTAAGAGCCGACAACCGCAACAAGCCTGATGGCTTTCAAAGTTGAGGTCAATGTCGGTTTTCGAGCGCATTCCAAAAATACAAAATGTTCTCTTAACGAGGTCTCACGCCCGAGGGAAAGTGTCTGTAGCCTCAGACGGAAAACCGAGGTGCTCATCCAGACCGTTCGTCTGGTTTGATCAGGGCCGCGCGACGCCGCGGACAGTTATAGATATTCAAAAGTGCCAAAGAGCACTGACAAGGCTTTGCAGGTGATTCAAAGAACCATCTCTGAACCCTGCGTTGTTCCCCGCCCGCTATCTCCCGGGGCATTGAGTGGTCGTCCGTTGAGGGGATGCTGCCGATTTCTGTGTGAAATGTGGGTTTGTGAAGCCCTTTGAGACTGTGCTGTGATTAAGGGCTACAGAAACAAACTTGAATTGACTTAAATTGGCGACCCTTTTCCATCGGTGCAAATGGTGTGGAGGTATGTAGTTCACCTTACATGGACAGGCGTCCAATTGCGTGTGTGTACCCCCTCCTGTATGCCAGTAGTAAAGTAGGATAAAGAGGGTGGAGATCTGAAGATATTCAGACAACCAGATGAGGTTATCTATAATATAGATATCCTCACCTGGACTTCCTAATTTGACCATCGTAATATTATTAGGATGGTCAAATTAGCCAATGAGGATAGCTCGATGAATATAACAATATGAAAACATGGGATCACCAGATACGGTAAGGATAGATGGATATACGGACAAGAAAATACAATATTTTACATGTTATATTATTTTTGTATCGATTTGTGTTTTTTTTTAACTCGGCGAGAAATTGATAAAGTGCCTGTCGATCAGCAACGTGAGCCTCGGCGCGTGTCGGTGACTCTTCTTCCCCTGACTACTTCTCCTCACATCCAGGGCAATTCAGTGGAACAAGGTGAACAAATCTCTTCCATTGTCACACTTTTAAACGTTGTCAGGAGGAATTGCCGGTCACGTCAGCATAACCCAAAATGTGCGTTTGGCCACCCTGCTTAACCACTCAGTTCCAATTATTTCAGTTGCCGTCGGGCTGCGAGAGCTTTTATGGAGCAGGAGCTCTGCCCAGATGTGATTCGGACACACATTTGAACACAATCCACAAATGAGTCAATCCCTTCTGAGGTTCCGTGTGAGAGGACATCTGACTTTCCCATTTTGTGCTCTGGCTCTGGAAGGCCTGTCCCTGTTTGTCCACGGGGACTAATTGTTTCTGCCCCGGTGTCCTCCTTCCTCTCGCTGAACAAACTCTGAAACCTCATCCGCGGCACAGTGGCCCCCGGTGAGCGGCTTGGCCCCCGGCGGCCGCCGATCCCCTCCCGAAGAGCTGACACCCAGATCAAATCGCGCTGTTCCGTTAAAAGTGTAATTTATGATCCTTTACCAATGTTTTCTTTTTATTTTCCCTTTCCTTTCCTCTCCCTCCCCCCGCCCCCCTCGGATTAGCTCATACGGAGCTAACAAAGTCATTTTCTGACGGAGGCATTTCTCATGACTCCTGTAAAGTAGCCCTGTTGCGGGAGGGGAACCGTGAAGGGCCAAATAGCGTGAGCCCGAGATGGAAACTGAAGAACTCATCAAACTCATTCATCTTGCTGGATAGCGAGCCACGGAACGCCGAGCGGAGGAGATTTCACACTCGCCGCTCTTTCGCGTCACTCTATGAATCATATCAGATAACGGCGTCAATTTTGAAGCCATTGAAAATTCTGCGGAGATTTGGGGCTTATCGATATCATTGGACACCCCCTTCCCCCCCGCCCCCCCCTTCATTCCTGGCGCGGGGAGGGGGTCTTGTGTTTCAGCCTTGTTATGGGTGAGACTGCGCTACAGAGCATTTCAATTGTTAGCTCCCGATTCCCTGCGGAGGCTTGGCAACGCGCGGATGCCTCTGGCCGCCTATCAAACAGGTAGTTCAGGTGATTTATGTGCCTTTGTTGCTCTTAGTGAAAATTGATGGGAAGGGAAGAAGGTAAGGTAAGGCAATACCTCACTAAACACACCGCGTCCTGCTGAGAACTTTCCACAACCCGCCAAGTGCTTTCGGGTTGCCCGGCAAAGTCAGAGACTAGAACCAAGCACCACTAATGTGTCGCTCCGGGAAAGCGACTGAAGACATAGGCGGCATCCTCGAGCGAGCTGGACCGCCGAGGGACCGAGGGAGGGAAAGTGTCCGGAGCGCGAGACGCAAAAACCGAGGCGCTCGTCGGGCCCCGTTCGTCTCGTTTGATCGGGGCCGTGCGACGCCGCGGACAGTTACAGATATTCAAAAGAGCCAAAGAGCACCGACAGGGCTTTGCAGGTGGTTCCAAGAACCATCTCTGAACCCGGCGTTTTCCCCGCCTGCTATCTCCCGGGGCATTGAGTGGCCGTCCGTCTTTGGCCCGGCCTCGGCAAATCAATCCTGCCGCTGTCATTTTTAGGATTCCGCGGCAGAAGGGGGTTTTGTGAGTTTGACGGTGTAAAAAACGACACCTTGAAGTGGAAGGGGGGGGGACACTAGGGAAGGCTCTGATGTCTATCACCTCCCTCACAGCAGTTGCTCCCGGGTTTCAACACACACACACACACACACACACACACTCGACCCCGCCGTTCCCCCTCCCATGACCACATCATGACCTCATTCCAGTCACCTGCTGCTGGGACCGTGGCTAACCTGCCCCCTCGAACCGGAAAATTGGCCGCCTTTTTACAAACGCTCCCCGAAGCCGCGCAGGTCAGCGCGCTGCTCGGACGGATGCATACCTTTCCTCTCGGACATATTTGTGCGGCCAAACGGCGGGTGGGAGTTGTTGTTAAAAGCGGCGGGGGGGGGGGGGGCAGGGGGGGCGGGGGGGTTCCGCGTTTCGTGCAACTCTCCGCCGAGATCACGGCTCCGCCGAGCAACTCGGCGTTGCGCCGGGGTGGAAAGCGTAGGTATGTCAGGGCTCCAGATTGAATGAAACCATCTTGTAAGGTTACATCCTGTACAAGGAACAAAGGCCCGTCCTCAATGAGCCCCCTGGGCCTCCCCCTGACCACTCTTTAATACTTAGAACGTTTATGTTGCTTTAAATTTCTTTTTACATCTCCCCCTTGATATCCCGCCAATGGAATGAATTTTGTTTGCCAGAACGATTCAAACGACCATTTGTGAGCGGGGTTGTTTAAGAACATGTGGGAAATTTTCTGCGGTTACGGTGTCGTGTTTCGAGATGCAATTTATTAGACGCGGAGACGATGCGCGGTCACAGAGGTGTCAGGGAGGCCGTGTCCATACATAGTGTATATATATATATATATATATATTTATATACTGCATATATGCACACACTAGGTCGAGTCACTGTAAAACATTTATGACGGGCTGCAATGTAAATGTTGTGTTTCCATCCGGTGTGTGTTTGGATTTGCGCCTGGACGTGGATGAGGAAGGGAACTACGCCGTAATTCCCTTCGCTCCTTGGAAGCACGGACACGCACGCTCGGCAAAGGAGTGGAGCCTTTTATTAGCCCTGTGTTCCAACCGCCCCCCCTCCCATCAAATCATCTTTGCAAAGCTCTCGGCGGAAGCGGGCTTGTTTTCCAAGTAGCCGTCCCTGCGCTAATAGCAACGTTCGGGGGCTCGGGCCGTAGTGGCAATTCCCATGAAATCCGCTGATATTTCTTTCATTTGTTCTCCGTCTACAATTAGTCGCGGTCGGGCCGATCAAAGGCGGCGGCCGGGGCGGTTGCATGTGAACCGGCGTCCGCTTGCAGTGACATCCACAAACCAGAATGAAATATGAAATATCAAGTTTCCGCGGGTGTACGGACTTGTAAAAGAAAAGCTCCAGAAGAGGCGGCTTTTCACACCGGGTAATGTGAAACATTTGGTGCGGATTGTAAGGCCTCGGCAGAGGGAAGACGAGAGCCCCAAATCTCTCCGGCAGTAAAAACCAGGAGCGGGACCTGAAGCTGAGACAACAGCGCGACCCGGACCTTGTTGATTTAGTCGTCATTATTTTTCGCGCTGCAGCGGAGCGTCGGGGACGTGGTCATCCACAACGAAATTTTAAAAAATAAAATATAAAAAAAGCATTTTTCTGTCACTTGTTTCCAGATGCACGTCACATTAAAGTGGAACATACACAAGGGCTGTAGCTGGGCTGCATCCGTTTAATGAGGAACGCGTATGATGGATGGGAGAGCGGGTTATTTTCAGGACACAAATTTCTTTTGAAGGTAAAAACACGGATCTTTTCAGCGCAGATGTTCGGAGAGGAGGATTTTAATATTCCTCCTCCCAAACCTGCAATTCATCAAAGGAAATTGTCCAGAAAAAGGTTTGTTTTTGACCTTTTATTAACCCCAGGGAGGAGCTCCGGTTGAATTAATCCCAATAAATAGTCCAGGTTTAATTAGAAGCGACTGGCAAAATGACTCTTGCGATTATATCTACTTTTTGTTCTTTTAAATTAAAATAATTTGTTTTGCTTTTCCCTACTGCACACATTCGATTTGACCATTTTATAAAAATGTTACGAGAATTCCTACAATATAAATAAAATTATAACCAATTATAATTTCATATTTTATTTATTAAATATTACATAAATAAAAATCGAAATTCAAATTAAAGCCTGGACAAATAATACTAATAAAAAATAAGTTATGCTAAAATATAAATAATAGTAATAATTAAATAATTATACTAATAATGTAATAATAACTCTCTCCGGTAATCATGTTTGAAACACCAAATTAGTTAATGAGTTGGTGATTTTTTTTTCACCATAAATACAAATCCTTAGTATCACATACACTCATCCACAAGGATACCACAGCTAAACAAGATAAGTTGGGAAAACAAACAAACAAACAAAGAGCACATAAACAATGCCAAGACAAACCAAAACAAAGGGTTAAATCTCTCAACATACAAGGAAGACATTAAACATCCAATCGACGTAGCACGCGCTCAGCCTACATGTTTTATCTGTCAAATTCACCTCGTATATCTTTCCAATTTTCGGAAATCCACAGAACAAAGCTGAGCTCAGACCGATCCTGAGTGTGGACCAAATGGTCACAGCATCGTTCCACAGCGAATGGCAGTAAATGTGGTGTCGGGTTCCCTGGGGTCCACCCACCCCACCTCCATAAACACTGCATGAAGATAGATAGATAGATAGATAGATAGATAGATAGATAGATAGATAGATAGATAGATAGATAGATAGATAGATAGATAGATAGATAGATAGATAGATAGATAGATAGATTTTGTGTATTTGGCTGATTTTGTTTTTTATTTAGCAATTGTTTTCTTTTTCATATATATATATATACTGGATATATATATAATATTTTTTCTTTCTATTTTACTTGGCTATTTTTGTATATTTGGCAATTATTATTATTATTATTAATATTATAAGTTTATTCATTTGTTCATTTATTTATTTATTACTTGGCTATTATTGGGCTACATTTTTATACTAATTGTCTGTGCACCTGAATCCTTATCGCGGCAAATTACTATTATTATTTGTATATGACAGTCTACTTGGCGGAACAAACAGATTCTGATTGACATTTTATTTGGGGTTTTTTTTCTCTTATTTTAGACTTGCAATGTTGGGTCAACTTCTGCTGCCATGACACCTGAACCCCCCATGCCCACCCCACCCGCCCAGGGATCAATACAAAGGTGTGATCAGTTCTCCAAGTGTTATCTAAAGCTGTGGCTCTTGTCCTTCTTGTCGCCCAAACACCCCGAGCCAAGCAGCAGACTGTGTTTCTACTTAGCGTGGAGCGGGACAGGTGCTGCACGGGCCTTAACCCCTGGACTCTTGATGGTCCAGGGGAAAGCTGTGTAAGCAAATAAAGAGGCGGGGGGCCGGGGAGGGCATTAGAAAGTGTCGCTGGCGGTGGAGTTGGTGGTGGAGGTGGCGTTGGAGTTGGGGCGGGGGTTGTAACAGAAGCTGCAGAAGAAGCTTTATTTCTTTAGCAGGCGTCCAGAAGTGTCAGGACCGTCAGCCCTTTGCGAGCTCCACCGGGGTGGCGTTCTAATGGCTTGCGATGGTTTTCTCATCTGCGGGTGGAGGCATGGGTGGAGGGAGGGAGGGAGGGAAGACATGTCTTCCTCTCTCTCACACACACACAAACTGTCATTTCTTAGGAAGTCATTAAACGCCGGGTCTCGAATAAATTGCATTGATCCTCCAACTACACATGGACACCTGTTCTTTTATTATCTCTCTCTCTCTCTCTCTCTCTCTCTCTCTCTCAAACATGCACTTACATGGTCACAGTAAATGGAAAATAGAAAGAGAAAAATAATATGTATTTAGATAAAAATATAAAAATAAAATGTTTATATATATACAATATGAATATTGACATATGTTTATTGATGCAATATTTGAACAACAACTTATATAATAACATGTATATTTATACACAATATATATATACTGTATATAGACTGTATACACACACACACACACACACACACACACACACACACACACACACACATACAAATTAAGACAACCTATAGTAATATATCATTTTGAATATATATATATATATATATATATATATATTTTTTTTTTTTTTTTTTTTTTTTTTTATAATTTGAAATATATCACAGATAACCAAAGATAACCTAAGATAAAAATATAAAAATATGAAATAAAACTCTCTGTCTAACCACGAGCCAAGCAACGCAGGATGTTCAAAGAACTAGACGCACTCCAGGTTGTTCTACCCCACGTTCATATGAAATACCGCTGATATGAAATAAGACTTGAAATATGAACTGATTTCAACCCAAACCTTGAACCGCCTCGGCTTGATTCCACTGACTCGTGGGAAATCCAAACCAAACTTCTCCGTATTGTCACGGATGACGTCCAACCAAGTGGACCGAATTCGTCTTCCGGAAAATACCTTTTACATTATATCTTCACATAGGAAGAGCTCAGCGCCGTTCGATGGCGCTGGCGTTTTTCGCGGACGTGAAAAAAAAAAGCGTCAGTCTCCAGGCTTCTGTGACGGCCCTGTTAGCCACTGAAACCTGACCGGCGCTGAAACACATCAAATCGCTGGTGTCACTCTGCATCTGGAGCTAAAGCCAGAAAAACCACCGTCCCCCTCCAAATCTGACTGGAAACACTCAAAGCCATTTTCACCTCAAATAAAGCTCTTTGGCAATTCCACGCTGGAGCCGTACGCGGCATTACTCGCAATAAAGTGTTTTTGTTCAAATGTACTTTTGTCTAAAGCCCTTGATCACCATTTGATCCAAGAGGTTGTTAAATTACATGTATTTAACGTCCGTTGGTGTATTTCAACAAAATAGCATTGATCTTCCAACTTCAAATGCACTATATGAGGCACGTTGCCAGCTTTCCCCAATTTAATAACTTAAGTAAGGCAAAGTCAGTATAAATGCACCAAATCCCTTTGGAAATGTTCTCACACTTTGGCTTTCCAACAAACAAAACCACTAGCTGGAAAGGAATGAAGCGTCTTCTTTACGCACTGGTGAGAACTCTGTGTGTGGAAGTGATAAGTCTGTTTGGTGGCCGGCGCACGTTGCCTGTATGGGACAACGTTGTTCTCAAAAACAAAAAAAATGGCTTTTTGATGTTGTTGTTGTTGTTGTTTTTGTTTTTGTTTCTCCTCCAAGGCTGCACCTTGTAACACACTGTGGATCTGCATCACAGCACTGGGAGGATCAGCTGCTGTTTGGGCTCTTCAGTGGCATTCTAATTATGGATGGATGGATGGACAGACAGATAGACGGATAGACAGATAGACAGACGGATAGAAAGACAGAAGTACAAACAGAGGGACAGACAGAAGGACAGACAGACAGATAGAGAGATTGATAGATAGATAGATAGATAGATAGATAGATAGATAGATAGATAGATAGATAGATAGATAGATAGATAGACAGACAGACAGACAGACAGACAGACAGACAGATATTGGTAAAACATCAAAGATGATTGTAATCAGATTGCAAGTTAAAGCAGGCCTGCCCTAAAATATAATTTCATTCTAAATACCGAACACCACCATCCCGGCATCCTCCATCTTTATTATTATTATTATTATGGTCTGCATTACTCCTCATGTCTGTCTGGTATTTGACTTTGCATGTCATACACACATCTTTTGCAAACCTGGTTTTTATATTCAGCTCCGTTACGTTTCACCCACTGATCCCAGACTGTAAAGACTCATTTCCTCACGTTGCCGCGGCTACTTCCAGCTGCCTCCTTCCCCTCCGCAGGATAAAACACCGCGACCCCGACGCCGCTGCGCACGTTTTGGGGTTATTGCTTATTTCCTCACATCATTTAACACCTCCCGGGGCCCGACATGCTGCTCTCAGGTTCAAGTCCCCCCCTCCCCGCTGCCCCCAAACCCGGCTCCGTCCAACCACCAGTTGCTGGGTTCCCTCCTGCAGGGGATTGGGTTATATGAGGACTGTCAGCGTCTCCTTGGTTTGATGTTTGAGGAGAATGAAGTCAACAACGGCGCTTTCCACGCGTGTCCAATCGTTTCGCCACTGTACGCAAACTGAAGCCGCTCTGTAGTGTTTTGGGCGGGGCTCGGCTTTGCCCCAATTACGGCCTCGCTCTGAGTGACGGTCGACCGTCAGTCGTGTTAGCCGGAGGAAATCCGGGCTTTTCCCACAGGACAAGCTACAAGGGGAAAATCACTAAATCTAGATTTATTCATCAATAAAGGGAAAAAATATCCCTTGATCTGAGTTCTAAAGCTACAAATAACGTAAATGTAACAGATTCATTTAATAATTTGAATTATTGTTGAATAATCATAACTTATTGAGTGTGAATCAGGTCTGCATTCACATAACAGGGTCATTTTCTGGTATTTGCACTTGCCAATTTTAATCAAGGCAGGTTTATTTTAATGCACATTCAAACACAGGGGAAATTCAAAGTGATTTACATAAGGAATTAAAGGCTACATTTAAAGCATAGAAATAAAAAAAGATAAAAACCGATAAAAAAAACATAATAAAGTCACAGAGATATCCGGTTGAAGTGCAATTTAAGACAGGCCTACCACTATAATATCAATGAATTCAAAATTCTAAAATAAAGATTTTAATGGTAAAGATGCTTTTGATCAGTACACCACCAGGCCTCCTCCATTTATTATTAAGGTCTTCACTACTCTTTATATTTTCATGGTATTTCTGGTTATCCGGTCATTTACATTTTGCATTTTCTTTTACCTGTAGTCACACTTTATTGTTTCAGGAATCAACAAAATAACTCTTAATTTAGAAATAAAGAATGTATTTAGAAAAGTCTAATTTACATCGCAGAAAATAAGGGCAAAGATACACCAACCCTTACCCTCCCCCTATAGTTAGACGCAGACCGTTTGATTTAATGCCACGCCCTCGTCTTCTTTCCGCAGAACTCGCTGAGCTTTGGGTCCCGGGGCCCGAGCCCCTACCTCCCTCGGGAGACATTTCCTGTGGCATTTCCCCCAAAAATGGCGGCGGCTTCCACAGCGCTCCCTACTCATCACTGTGCTCTTCATTCTTCACTACTCTACATATTTTGCTGCTATTTGGTTATAATAATGATAATAATAATAATAATAATAATAATAATAATAATAATAATAATAATAACTGGAATTTATATAGCGTCTTTCAGGAACCCAAGGACACTTTACAATGGAAAAACAAAAAGCAAAAAACAAACAAGGCAGGGTAGATAATGCGTGGCGAGGGCGTGGAGGGATTTGTAGGTTAAAAGTAGGGTTTTATAGGAGATACGAGATTTGACAGGAAGCCAGTGGAGATTGATGAAGGTGGGGGTGATGTACTGCCAGGGCTTGGTGCGGGTGAGAACTCTGGCAGCAGAGTTTTGAACATACTGGAGCCTGTCCAGGGCTTTGCTTGGAACCCCGGACAGGACTCCATTGCAGTAGTCCAGACGGGAGGTGATGAAAGCGTGGATTAATGTTTCAGCCACGGACTCTGACAGTGATGGGCGGAGTCTGGAGATGTTCTTGAGGTGGAAGAAGGCAGATTTTATTATGAATTTTATGTGTGAGTGGAATGAAAGGGATGAATCGAAGATGACGCCTAGGTTGCTTACTTCAGAGGATGGGAAGATGGAGCAGCCATCAACAACCAGGACGAGATCTCCAACCTTCCTGAGCAGTGCTTTGGGAGCCACAACCATGAGTTCAGTTTTGTTATTGTTGAGTTTGAGAATGTTTGAAGACGTCAAGACTTTGATATCGTGGAGGCAGTTTAGAAGAGACTGAGGGGGGAGGCGGGAGGATGGTTTTGTGCTGAGGTATAGCTGGGTTTCATCTGCGTAGGTATGGAAGCACAGACCGTGGTGGCGTATGAGCTGACCAAGGGGGAGCATGTAAATGGTGAAGAGGAGGGGCCCAAGCATGGAGCCATGCTGCCTTGGTCGACTGGGCCAGGGGATGAGCAGGAGTCTTCGATAGAGACAAACTGCTCCCTGTTGGTGAGGTAGGATTGGAACCAGGAGAGTGCAGTACCGGAGAGGCCAAGGTAGCCAGATAGACGGTTGAGCAGGATAGTGTGGGAGACTGTGTCAAAGGCAGCCGAGAGGTCAAGGAGGATGAGGATACTGATGTTGCCTGCATCAGCAGTAATGAGGAGGTCGTTGCTGATTTTAATGAGGGCGATCTCTGTGCTGTGGTGGGCTCTGAATCTGGATTGAAAGGGTTCGTGAATGTCATGGTTGGACATGTGCTGTTGGAGGTGGGTGCAACTGCTTGTTCCAGGATTTTGCTTAGGAATGGAAGGTTGGAGATCAGGCGGTAGTGGGGTTGTCCGAGTTGAGACCAGGCTTCTTCTATGATTGGTGTGATTGAGGCCATTTTGAAGCTGGTGGGAACCGTGCCGTATTTCAACGAGGCGTTAATGATGGCCACCACGACAGGGGAGAGGGAGGGAAGGCAAGCCTTGACCAGGGCTGTGGGCATGGGGTCCAGAGAGCAGGTGGATGCCTTGGCCTTCGTGACCAGCATAATCATTTGTGGCACGTCCACAGGGGAGAAGAAGGAGAGACAGCACTGGGATGGGCTGGCAGCTAGGGGTGCAGCACCCTGTGGTTGGGGTGTGTGCGGGAGGGCAGGCGATTGGAGATGCTGGTATATGGTGTCCACTTTGGCATGAAAAAACTCCTTGAACATGGCGCAGCAGTCAGAGGGGTCACGGGATTGAGGGGGATCTGGGGGGGTGGAGCAGCCTCTTTATGGTGGAGAACAGCATTCTGGGGTGGCTTTGCTGATTGCCAATTAGGGTTGAGTAGTATTGGATCTTGGTTCTCGAGAGAGCTTCTTTGGAGGAGATCACATGTTGTTTGAAGGCCTCGAGGTGGACAGTGAGGCCAAATCTCTTGTAAAGCCTCTCCAGCTGGTGGCTGCTGGCCTTCATGGTGTGGAGTTCAGGAGTGTACTAGTGGGCAGGGTGAGTAATGGAGAGAGTCTGGGTTTTGAGGGGGGCAAGAGAACTGAGGTTGAGGGGAGAGGGCAGAGTTGTAGTGGGCAACCAGGCCATCCACAGTGGTGTCAGGGGGATCTAGGGTGAGGTGGGTGGCAAGGATGTTGATCAGAGCTGGTGTACTCAATGACTTGATGTTCCTAAACATAATGGTGCGTTTAGCGGATTGCTTGGGCAGGGGGACAGGAACAGTGAACAGGACAGCATGGTGGTCAGAAACAGCCAGGTCGAGGCACTGAAGATGGTAGGGAGAATGCCAGTAGTGCACACTAGATCAAGTGTGTGGCCTTTGCCGGGGGTTGGACCTTGAACTTGCTGTGTGAGGTAAAAACAGTCCAATAGTGACAGGAAATCCATGGCAAACGTACAGCTGGTGGAGTCCACGTGGATGATGAAGTCGCCGAGCAGAAGGATAGATTGGGACATGGAACAGACAGAGGTAAGCAGTTCAGACAGCTCAGACAAAAAGGTGGTGGAGGCTTTAGGGGGGCGACAGATGAGGACAACCTGGAGGTGTACAGTGAGGGAGAATGCAACACATTCAAAAGAGGTGATGTTTGGCGCAGAGAGTTCTTTGACCAGGATGTCTGCTCAGTGTATTACAGCCAGCCCACCGCCATGACCTAAGGAGCGGGGCTTCTGAATGTACACATATCCAGAGGGGGTGGCTTGGTTGAGTATAATAAAGTCCTCTTGATTTGCTAAGTTTCTGTTAAACCGAGAAAGTCCATTTTCCGTTCCATGGTAATGTCATAAATGAGCAGTGATTAATTGCTGAGAGATTGTGCATTCTGTAGCATGAAAGATACAGTTTTACCTATGGAAGGTGAGGCAGGCGAGTTGAGAGGATCGAGCCTGTCAGAACGAGCCACAGATCTCTATGGCTGCAGAACACAATGCACACGTGATTTGCTGCAATGACGTTGCCTCCGCCGATTTGACATTATGGCAGGAATGGTGCGATCTGAGTAAACAGACTTACAGCGAGCAGCCCTGTGGACATAGTGAGGGCGGCGCAGAAGTCCGATGAATTTTATGTCGGCGAGGCAGTTTGGAGTGGAGTGACAGGAGAGATTCATGAGTTCCAATGCGGAGCATTTTGAGAGCACCATCTCCGCAACAGGTGAGTGCCTATCTCAGCTAGGGGCGCTAGCTGAGATAGACACCCCACCAAGAAACAGAAGTAGCAATGGCCAAAAGTTCGGGGAGACGAGAAACAATGAAACAGACACGTAAACACGCAGGTGAGAAGCGGCAACAAAACATGCCAGCGTCCTCTCAACGCATGTGCAGACAATCCAAGTAGAAACCAACTTCTTTGAACAACAACTAAAATAAACAAATAAATATCGCTCCAGACTCACAGACTCAACACACAGGGTCCAAGTCAGTTGTTGTGACGTCTGTGACGGAATAACGTTCAAGTTCAAGTTCAAGTAAGGCCTATTTGCCATGCTGTCGATTTTTATTAAGGTTAATATTATAACTAACGTTTTCAAACATAATAAAGGTTAATAGTAATAAAGTAATACCTGTCACTGTGTAATTTCATAATAAATGATCAAAGTAAAAAGATGATGTTAAATTCTCCACGTTCCAAACGCAACACCTACCTGGTGTTTAACGGTGGTTATCTCTGTACTTCTCTATGTACAGTTTGTCAGAGTCAGAGTTTGTCTCTTATTCCTTTAGTTAAAGTCCAATTGAACAGTCCAGTGAGCAGATGAAATATCCAAAGTATATTTATAAATGCCAGGTCTAATTTCAGGCAGTCTTTGTGTGCCGCCATCTTGCACATGCACAAAGTGATTTCACGTGACACGTCACACTCGTCAAGGACCGATTTGGAATCGTATTCACACAAAGGCGTATCGGAAATGCCCCAATACGAATCTTAAACGCTGATATGTAAACAGAAAGGGCACTGAAGAGGAGAGAGCGCAGTGATTTCACCCTTGCGGAGATGATAAAAAACACCGTCTTTTACTAACTTATTCCACAAAAATGATCTGGATCTGGATCCAACTCGGATGACGGCGTGTCTGAACTGCCCCGAATACAAATCTTATTTTCACGTCCGTGGGTACGTCAGTGCCATGAAACCCATACACCACTGACCTCAAAAGTTGATGAACAAAAACAAAAACATAGTATAACATAGGAAGAAAAAGTAAAAGTTACAGACGAGCAGAGCGTCGGTGTCGGCCACTTTGTTTTACACTTTGAATTTTTTTTACTTTGATGCTTCAAAAATTGCCAGGCTGTGAAAATGACAATAGAATGTTCCAAACCTGTAGTCACACATTATTATTTTAGTTCTGTCTTGTTTAGAAACATCCGACTGTCATTTCAGAAAAAATAGGACAAACATACGTTTTGACAAAAATGTCTTCCCATATGATAATATGGAAAAGTATGATTATCACTAGTTTGATGCTTTTGTATAGACTGGAGCATATTCATCCCTAAACACTGGCTGAGAAACCATTTTGGGCCTGAAGTCTCCAATGCGGTTTAAATGAATCTGTGCTGAATGCACCTTCACCTGGCAGAAAGGAGCAGGACCCGGGTGGCATGACGCCTTCCATGCCCCTACGTTACAATCGCCATTGTTGCACGACTGCAGCCATCAATTCTGCAACAGAGCACCAGAGTTTCCTCGTTTCTTGGAAAACTTTTACGCTGTGGGTATATCAAAACCCTCCGGTAATGTCCAATTCAACGGAGTGCGCCTGATGTCAAACCCAGGGCCACACTGGAAGCGGCACGTCTCAGGTCGCGAAAACTGCGCAAGGGCGCAGCGTCATTGTGTCGATCGGTCGCTTCGCGCCGGGTCCGTCTTCTTTCCGTCTCCGATGCGCTACCAGAAGCTCTCCAGTCGTTCTACTGGAACTACAAACTGTGGAGTGGATCGACCTTTAAAGGGTTAAAGTGAATCTTTGCTTTTCATTTCATCCGCATTTGGAGTTTGTTGGAGTTTATTTGTTTGTTTATGAACGCAGTTGGATTAGTTCGTGAGATGAGCCTTCGTTGTGTATTTGCGGAGATTTACACGGGGCTTGACGGGCACTGGGACCCGCCGAGACTACCTGAGCCGCCCGGCCGGCTGCCTGACTCACGTAACGCAAACACAACTGAAATATAACAGGGAAACCATAACAACCTCCCGGGTATGAAGTCAAATCGCAAGTCAATTCCTGAGCGTGATATTTGTTTTCCTGCTGGAATGAGTTTGGACCCCACATTAGCGAGTTTATATGTGTGGTTGATGCATACCAGGCTTGGTGATTAAATATTTTCCATAATACATCTTTTGAATGGACCTCTACGGGATGCTCCAGTTGGCGCTTTGTGCCCGGAAAAATAGAGCAGAAGCGTGAAAAAAAACCACAAGGGTTTTAAAATAGGGGGAACCACATTTTGAAAAGCCAAAGCGGGACCTTTAAGTGTACCGCACATTCGCCACTCGGGAGTGGGGTGGAGTGGCGGGGGGGTGACTGATGAGCGCCCCCCCCGCGCGTTATGCGCGGTACGTTTTTTCTTTCGTTCAATAAGGTAACGGAGAGGCTTGGGGCGGTGCTGGACTGGCTCGGAGCCCGACGGGGAGCGTGGGGGTCCTGCAGCGTGGTCACCATGATGCAGAACCCCCACGCTCACAATAATTTCACGGTCACCCCTGTGGAAAAAAAGTCAATAACTTCTGATTTTGACTTTGGATTCTAAATGGGTCATGAAATGATGGAATGATACAGGGATATTTACGTCTACTTCAACGAGCGTCGCATCCCGCCAGTAAAGAGGCGAAAATTTGCGGGTTCACCCGTGTGTCCTGTTCACATCAGAGCTGATCGGAGCCGGAGCCGATTAAAACAAACCTGTGTCTGTTGCCGGGTCGTTTGCCCAGGGGCTGAAACCCGGGTGTAACCTTTCCCACTAACGACAAATGCCAGATGTTAGCGGGTGGTACCCTGTTTTTGGTGCGGTGGGGAAGGTGTATAACTGCCAGCTGCAAATATTGGGCTCAGTACTTAGCACGGTGCTAAGAAAGTGAAAGAAACCAACACAGAATTATATCTTTATTGTTGACAATAGGAAAAGGAGGACGTCAAGGACGACTTGTCGTGCAAGTATTTGTTCTGTAATTGCCCTAAATGCTTTATCGCCGGACGGCAAGATGTCCGCTTCTTTGAGTGGTTCTTGTTTTGGTTCCTGTTGCGTTTTTTCTTCATGTCTTCAAGTCAGACCCCCCCCCTCGAACCCGCCACTGGGGGGGGGGGGCTTAGGCGCCGGCGGAAAAGCCAAATCTCGCATGCCGCTTTGATTGTTACATCGGAGATATAATGTGCGCTACCAGCTCGACTGCTGCAAACCATTAGGAACCAGTAACCCTACGCTTGTAAAGTCCACTTGGAAAGGAAGATGAGGATTCCATGTGCCTATCCTGGGAGATGATAAACAAAGGGGAAAAGGTGATACAGTCTCCGTGATATATGGAGCACATGTGGGATGTTGGAACAGTAGAAGTGTATGGAAGAGTAGGGGATGATGTGGAGGTGGTGGTGGTGGCGGCGTGGAGATGGAGGAGCTCGGGACCGCCGCTGATTTATTCAAAGCTTCAGGGCTTGTGTATCCGAGAACAAGATTAATTCAGTAGATCACATCACCCCTGCATCCTTTTCAGTTTCCCATCCGTCCGCCGGCTTCCCCAGGGTTCTCTCTCTCTCTCTCTCTCTCTCTCTCGCTCTCTCTCTCTCTCTCTCGCTCTCTCTCTCTCTCTCTCTCTCTCTCTCCCTTAAATGGCCCATGGGCGATAAAGTCAGGTCCAGGTCCAGGCCCACGTCCAGAACCTTCTTGCTAATGCTCCAGTTGAAAACCATGACTTCCACAGCACCAAAGGGATATATATGTTGTGATCCAGATTCCAGATTCCCCTGCTTTTTTTTTTTTTTTTGGCATTTTGCAAAGAACGTGGCGGCGGCGGCGGGCGGCGTCCTCCTCCCACTACACTCGGGGTTGAGGGTTTTGGGGGCGGAAGGGGCGGAGGGGGTGGGGGCAAGGGGCGGGGGCTGCCCTGCCGGAGCATCGGGTCTGGGAAGGTCATCAGCGAGGAACACATGAAGGAGCCGAAAAACCCCCTGAAATCCTCTGCGTTAACTTTTATGGCTATGTGGATATGTTTATGCGAGGTCACGCACATTAACTTACACCTTTGTTTTATGTCGGGCGGAGGTACACGGCTTCTATCCGGGAGGAGCGCTCCAGCTGACAATGATATTATTATTTTTATTATTATTATTGAGCATTAAGTGGTTCATGTGGAATAATGGTATTATTAATAAATCCCCTTGAAGATATATATATATATATATCAATTTAAAAAAAATATATATATATATGTCACCATAACATTATTACCGTAGTATCAGAAG
>NC_137203.1:8355713-8375713 GCF_960531495.2 Zeus faber
CAGCACAACCTACAAACCAACCAACCAACCAACCAACCAAACAGCCAGTCATCCAGCCAGCCAGCCGACTAGCCAGCACAACCAACTAACCAACCAACCAACCAACTAACCAACCAACCAACCAACCAACCAACCAACCAACCAACCAACCAACCAATCAACCAACCAAACAGCTAGCCAGCCAGCCAGCCAGCCAGCTAACCAACCAACCAACCAACCAACCAATCAACCAACCAAACAGCCAGCCAGCCAGCCAGCCAGCCAACCAACCAACCAACCAACCAACTAAACAACCAACCAGCCAGTCATCCAGCCAGCCAGCCAACCAACCAACCAACCAACCAACCAACCAACCAATCAACCAAACAACCAACCAGCCAGTCATCCAGCCAGCCAGCCAACCAACCAACCAACCAACCAACCAACCAACCAACCAGCCAGTCATCCAGCCAGCCAACTAACCAGCCAATTAACCTACAGACAAGAAAAAAAAGTAGAAAGATTGCATTGTGGCTTTTAGCGTAAGTGGAACCTCTATCACAAGAGAATATGAGAGCAGTCATGAAACATGTCAAACAGTAGAAAGCAGAAGCAGAATTGAAAGGACATTACCACCCGTCGCCATTGATACGGTTGCCCTCCATACCCGATAGAGGCCATGTTAGCGAGTACAATAAAACAGATCCCATATAAACAGCTTGTCGTGATTACCACTGGGTGATTTTTTGATTTTTAGTTTTAGGAAGAAATATAATTGCCAGTAGTCAACGACATTTTCCTTAACGAGAAATATCAATAAATATTATTGGGCCGTCACTTGAGAAGCGTTGTGGAGCTCGATGAAAGCAGCGATGACGACAGCCGCGATGAGGATGAACTGGAGCCTCCGTCTGTGGAGCTGCCACTTGCGTCACCAGTATCTCCGGCAAGTCTCTTTATTACAAGCGCTCCGAGCGGAGCGTGACGGCGCTCGGGTTGCTCCGCCGTCCTCTTAAAACATATGGGCCTTCTTAGACGCCGTCCAAGCCATTACACAGACTTTGCTTTTCTCATCAACTCGGTCAATTTGGAGGAAGCGGGCGGCTTTGTCGTTCCCCCTCGCCCCGTATTCATCTTTGCCCCTTTTCCCAAACAACACCGCAACTCGTCTCGATGTGATGTAAAGGAGGCTCAAACGGATCCATAAAAGACGTACGCGGCACCTCGGCCCCAACACTCCGCCGCCGATGGTAAACAGGAAGGTAGATACTCAGCGGTAATGGCGAAGGAATTTCGATAGGTCCGCTTTAAAATGGAGCCATCAGCGTGGCACGTCGAGTGGAAAGGAAAAGGGCTTTTATGATTTCCTTTGAAAAAATTGATTCCAATTTATAAGGGGTCCTGTAAGGGTGTCGTATAAGGTTCCCCCTCTTAATACTAAATCTTTCAGGCAGAAGCTTTTAAAACTTCAAATGCTGTTAGATCTACTTACACATGTCATGCTATAGCCTGTAGAGCCCCTTCCTGCTTCAGCCAGGAGGCTGAAACGCTAACGTGTATTTCATGGACGTGGGCTTTTTCCAGCTAGAAAGCAGAGGAGCAGCCACAGTAAAACAGTCCTCAGGCTGTCTGGCTTTCCCATCATCGTCTGGACAGGCTGGGCACTGCTCAGGTGGCTCTCCACCTGTCCTGTCCTGTCCTGTCCTGTCCTGTGCTGTCCAGTACTGTCCAGTACTGTCCATTACTGTCCTGTACTGTCTTGTCCAGTCCAGAGCTGTGGTGTCCTGTGCAGTGTATTGTACTGTACTGTCCTGCACTGTGCTGTGTTTGAGTGTGCTGTGTGTGTATTACTGTACTCTCTTGTCCTGTCCTGTACTATCCTGACCTCCGTATCACACTCTTCTGTCCTGTCCTGTGTATTATCCTGTCCTGTACTGTCCAATACTGTCCTGTTCTATACAACACTGTCCTATACTGTCCTTTACTGTACTGTCCTATATCCCGTCTTATACTGTCCTGTACTATTCTGTGTATTATCCTGCCCCGTCCTATACTGTCCTGTACTGTACTTTACTGTCCTATACTGTCCTGTGTATTATCCTGCCCTGTACTGTCCTGTCCTGATTTGTCCTGCCCTATCCTGTCAAGTGTATTATCCTGCCCTGTACATCAAGGTACTTTAGTGTCCTGTACTGTACTGTATTGTCCTATGCTGTCCTGTACTGTACTGTCCTGTACTGTCCTATTTATTATCCTGCCCAGTACTGTCCTGCCATGAACTTTCCTGTCTTGTCAAGTGTATTATCCTGTCCTGTACTGTCCTGTATTATGTATTGTCCTGCCTTGTACCGTAGTGTCCTGAGTATTATCATCATTTTGCATAAATGTACATTCTTAGCAATGTATATTATGTGCAGATACAGAATATAATACCAGCAGCTGCTATATGTTTGGAAAAACAGCAGTGCAGGACAGAGCGAGGTGGATATTTAATCAGCAGCTGAAAATATTCAACATTTGATCAATAACATGTCACTGTTGCCTTTACCTGTCCTGCAAACGCCTCTGATAGAAGCAGAGCAGTAGTACTGTGGGGGCGTGTGGTACAGTACAGTACGCTTAGAGACCAGAAGTGGAAGCAGAAGTCAAGCCTTTCACCTGTTCACCTCTCCCTCTCAGGCCCAGAGGAAGCGAACAGCTTTCCCGGATAGGAATACCTCAGCGCCAGGCCTATTCTTTACACACACTACAAATGAAGGCCGACACCCATGCTAAACTGCGGCGCGCTGGAGCAATAGGGCTCTAAGTGTAGCTACTAGAGAACTTTAGGACTTTGGCAAGTTTCTGAACATGCAAAACCGCAAGAGTGATTAGTATCACAGATATATACCATTTAAGTGTTGAGTATAAAACATTCTCATATGCTGGAACAATAATCGCCCTATTGGAAATGTGGCTTGGAGGGTTTTCTTTTTAGCGAGGGTGTAAATCTTGCCTTTCATTATTGTACATGTGCAGATTTTCCTCAGAAAAGCAGGGGCCCCCGGTGCAGGCTGAGGCGAGCAGCTGAGTAGCACATGTTAAAGGACCTCCTGCCGTCCTCCAAAGACTGTCTTGATAGATTTCTTACAGGTGGGGTGGTTTACGACGCAATGAGATGCACAAAACGTACAGTCCTGCATTTTCGGAAAAATACACTTGATGTTCTAACCCCTGTCCCTCCTCTCTCCGAGAGCGTTCAGAGCTAATTGCAGACGTCGCCTCCTTTTCCCCGGACGGAGGGACCTCGTTTTAGGTCTGCTTCTCTCATCCGTTCATTTTACATCCGTCGTTCATTTTCACAGGGGTGATATTATTTTTAATTTGAAAAGGGAAGGGTTGGGTTTCTCGCGCTGCAGGGAAAATGAGTTTGGCGCAAAGTGGTCGCAAGGCACCGGAGACTTTCCCTACAGGTGAGAAAAGTTTCAGCCTCATTGACTTTCGGCGAAGAGTTCCGCAACTCAAACCCCCCTCCTTTCCTTTCCTTTTTTTTTTTTTTTTTTTTTTACGTGGTCAGGAAGCTAAAGATCCCATTTCATATCCCAGTTCATATTCTATATCAATTATGTGGCGGTCATTTTGTGAAACGGGTGAGATGGTGTATGCGTCGGGTGGGGCTCGCTGGGAGAATTGGAAGGGATAAATCTTGTTGGCTTTTCATTATGTCGTCTTTTGAGAGAGCTGATGTTTTATTTCCACAATAAACCCCGGGACACGTTTGTCCTTTTGATACAATGAAGCGGTAAGAAAAAAGAGAACGGCAGATGAGGAGCTGAAACGCTGCTTAAATGTCTTCAAATGGTCATTTTTGAAGATCTGACAGAATGTGTGAACTAAATCATGTAAAACTGAAAGATGTTTCAATGCATCAGATGTGACACATTTGTATTAATGTTGAATACATTGTATACATTTGCTTTACATGTACACATTGTATACATTTGCTTTTCATGTACACATTGTATATATTTGCTTTACATGTACACATTGTAAACATTTGCTTTACATGTACACATTGTATACATTTGCTTTGCATGTACACATTGTATACATTTGCTTTACATGTACACATTGTATACATTTGTTTTACATGTACACATTGTATACATATGCTTTGGTATTACCATTTTTATTTGTAAAACAAAAAAAATTTACAGAAAAACCCTAAAAGACAGCCATTTTAACATTTCTAAAATTCGAAAAAAAGGGTAAAACCTCCACCCGACAAACCTGTTAAAACCCGTCTTAAAACGTTATGACGTTAAATCGCGCGCGGTAAGAACGGAGCGTTTTATTCTCCACTGTCCGCCCTCGCTCTTCATTGTGTACATCTCCGGGGGCGATCCCGCTGGAAGCGCTCGCATGTCCCGATTGATTTGCGACACAGCGTAGAATCTCCCGAGCGCTGAAACCGAAGGCATCGCCAACCGTGCGATCGCTCTGATCAAAGGGGAATATGCTGTCGCTCCAAAGATAGACTTTCAGGTGATGTATAGGATGAGCCCGGTGTCCAGAGCAGACTTCAGAGGTGGTATCCCCCCGTGTCGTGCAGGTTCCCCATAAAACACTTTCATGTAGCTCCATAAAGAAAAAGAGAGAAGTCCTATAAAGAATTTTAAAGGTGGAGCCAAATGTGGGGGTTTTATTTTTCATCCAGCTCTTGGATTTCCTTTCGAACCGCGGTCCTACCCTGTCTAATTTATTCCGCCGCTTCCAAAAACCGAGGGCCCGAGTCGCCCCGGAAAACGGGCTCGGGATGGGAAGCGCCGACAGATCTCCGGCCCCCGTCGGATCTTCTCTGCTTTCCTTTGTTCTTCCGCTGCAAGGGAATGATGGGAAGGTGCGGTCGGAGAGAAACAGCTACTTTACAGGATCCCGTCCCCGTCCTTTTAGGGCCGTCTAATACGTGCTATCAGACCTGTGAGGAGACGGGCCGAGGGGGGATTCTGCTTACTGTAGAGATAAACTTTCACCGAGGCTGAAGTGCCACCGGGGGGGGGGCGGGGGCGATGAAAACCCTGGTTCCAGGAGCTTCTCGATGCATGCGGGAGCCGTGGTCGGAGTTAGTTCGGGGACAGTCGCCGCTATGCTGTCCCCCTGTCACGTGAACGTGGGTCCGAAGCTTTAAATCGAATGTCATTCTGAAGGAAAGGCTTCCGGTTTCCTACGTGAGTGAGACACAGTCAGAAATATGTTTACTGTAAACATGGTGCACGTGAATAGAAGCAGCCATCCTGCAAAGCATTACAGAGGATTTTGATTCATTTTGGTGAAATTCTACCCGCAATTGTCGTATCCTTGTGGGAAAACCTGTCAATAGAAAGGTGAAAAATCCCCCAAAAATCCAGATGAAGAACAAGATCTCACAAATGAATGAAGATCCAGACCTCCTCTCTATCCATTCCGTTATACACAGAGTGTGAAGAGTAAAATAATGATGCCACAAGCGAGACATTTATTAAATCCGTTTATAAATCCAAATATAACAATAGTGGCCTGCTTGCCATTGTAAAGCTAAAAAAGAGAATAAAACACCTGCTTTTTCATCTGACATTAAAAAACATAAAGTAAAAAACACTTTTTTTCTATTAGATGTGATTTAGTTTCTATAATTATACTGAAGTTAGGGAGATTCCAGTGAAACTAGGATCCAAACAGTCATTCTTATACATTCTCTAACGGTGATAAGGTCTTGTAAATGAAATCAAGGTGAAGTCCAACTATTAGTTATTTTCCTTGGGACCCCCTGGAACCTCTTGAGGGGCCCGTGGGTGGTCCCCCAACCCTACGTTGAGAACCACTGCTCCAGTCCTATCGTATCTCCTGCATTACTGAAGGTAAGGTGAGGTTCCAGACACTGCGAGGAGCCTGGGAGTAAGAGGTGTGGAGGTAGCTCTGAACAGCAGCTGTTTGCAAGATGTAAAGCAATGATGTCATCATTTATCACTCAGAACATATTTGCCATAAATGGATTCATCAGATTTTTTGTTTTCTATTTTTTTTTTTTTGCGGGAAATCCAACCTGGTGACAGGCATTTGGAACATTTGGAATCATTTGATAGAAACCGTCTCTCTTAGCGCTGACGGCCTCATTTTGTAATGTCTGGTTTGTATCGGTGCGTCGTAAGAACAAAGCAATTACTCGCGGGGCCTTTAAGGTGAGTGCTTAAACATTCAGAGATGATGTTGATTTGTTCAGAGCTGCATCGAGGACTACGACCATCAGGCTCCCAGCGAGCGCAGAGTTTTAGGATTGTGTTACACATTTAGAGCTCTGAACTCGGGACCGGCGCTTTATATACTGCAGCTGGTGGGGGACATGCTGAATTGTTAATGGGAGAAACCATTAACCATCAAAAGGGAGAGGGATTATGTCTTTTTAAACTTTTCAGATGTTCAGGATATAGGATAGCTTGACAAAGCAAATGTTGTCGTATTCATGAAACAATTTATCATGTTAGTTCATGGGTTAACAATAGAATCGTATCAGAGAGAAAGTATAGGAAAGCTATGTCACGGAGTGAGACGTTGAATTTCACACAACTGGATACACAGCACAGACTCTAAAATTACACCAAATGACGTTCCCCTCATTAAAATCACACAGACTCAATGTGTTCCAATGCCAGCGCAACACACTTTTCTCGACTTCACACCCTCGTAGACGACGCATGCTACCTGATCGACATTATCTCAACAACATCTGGCCCCGCAACCCGTTCCTTCGCTCGGCGCCTCAGAGGAAACAACATGGTGTTGACATGAAAACACAGAGAATAACAGCGGCCGTGTTTGCTAAACAGCAGCAAAGTGTCACAGTGGCAACAGGCTCCAGGAACCAGGCCACCGCCAAGGTTAAAGCTCTGCAGGATAGAGTATCTCTTTATTGTCATTGTAGAAGTAGGCTACTACGAAGCGCGGTGGGCAGCCGCAGTGCTGCGCCCGGGGACCAACTGTAGCTCTTTTGCCAGAGGTGAAGTCCTGGAAGGTTGTTTTTTGGCCTCGTAGACAGCACATAGACTTCTACATAGAAGTATCCCGATACATTGCAAAGTGCCTTAAATTAATGTAGCTTTGGTTTCAAGTCATATTTCCAATTAACAGTTACATTTATTTATTTTTTTGCCAAATTACGTGGTTTGAAAAATAACCCCATCCCTATAAACCACCTATCCAATATAAACTATTTCTAAGTTTTGGATGTGTTCTTCGCTCGTGTCAAAATGATGACATCCATATTTTTTATTGGGGAGACAGAAAAGTGGGGAAAAAGTGAAGATTGGCCACGAAAAAGAGGAAAACGTCAAAGCTGCTTAGAATCATTTTGGAACGCTGTGCAACAGCAGCAGTTGTTGATTGAGCTGTCGTGCTGCTGTTACTAAACCACTGATCATTTACCGCCGTTGAGGTTTTGTCAATAACTGTTGTTTGAAGCTTGTAAACACTCCAGATTCAAGGTTGTCTGTATTTGACACGTGTTAATTTATATCGTATGATACAACATGCACTGAAATGCTTATTGGTGAGCTCCAGAGACAACATGGTGTAGAAATTGAGGAAATGTATAAAAAGAAGAAATAGAAAATAATAAGATTATATATGCTTTTATTTTAGTGGTAAATGAATTAATGAATTAATAAAATGAAGGCATCAGTAAAGCAGTACTACCTCAATTGTATCAATATCAATTTTTCAATGATCAATCATTTTGCAGACTGCACCAAGACAGCACACATAAACCTCCATCTAGAACTTAAATCACATGAAGACTATTGTTACATTATTACACTATTGTTACATTGTCACACTATTGTTACAATGTTACACTATTGTTACATTATTACACTGTTGTTCCATTGTCACACTGTTGTTACATTGTCACACAATTGTTACTGTATTACACTATTGTTACATTGCACACTATTTTTACATTGTCACACTATTGTTACATTGTCACACTGTTGTTACATTGTCACACTATTGTTATATTGTCACACTATTGTTACAATGTTACACTATTGTTACATTATTACACTATTGTTCCATTGTCACACTATTGTCAAAATGTTACACTATTGTTACATTATTACACTATTGTTCCATTGTCACACTATTGTTACATTGTCACACTATTGTTATATTGTCACACAATTGTTACTGTATTACACTATTGTTACATTGTTACACTATTGTTATATTGTCACGACATTGTTACTGTATTACACTATTGTTATATTGTCACACTATTGTTACTGTATTACACTATTGTTACATTGTTACACTATTGTTACATTGTCACACTATTTTTACATTGTCACACAATTGTTATTGTATTTCCCTATTGTTACATTGTTACACTATTGTTACTGTATTACACTATTGTTACATTGTCACATTTTTTACATTGTCACACTATTGTTTCTGTATTACACTATTTTTACGTTGTCACACTGTTGTTACCTGCGAAATTAATTTGAGGCACTTTGCAATTTATCCAGATACAGTGACATACATTATGTTGTCTATGAGGCAAAAAAAAAGCCCTTTGAGGACTTCAAAGTGACTTCATGTGTCAGCTCTGTTTCTGTCCACTCAGCAGCAACAATCAACAACAAAAAATTTCCTCTCCAAACACGCTGTGTTTTTGTAAATGGTGGCACTATTTGAATACACATTTGAAGGCCTATGCAAATCAGAGCTTCTAAGTGTTAACCTTGGAAATCCTGGTGTTTATTTAAGTTCGTGTCCGCCAGGTGCAGCGCTCTTTCGTCATCGCTCTGCTAACATTACAGCTGTCCAGTTCGCAACTACCCCTACGTGCAATGTTACCACTGCAGCACAAGCCACAACTGCTTTTGCACTTAGGGACTTCTAAATTGAGCCATAAATCACCCTCCGCCCCAAAAGAAAAAAAAAAAAAAAAAAATCAGATGTTGTCTCAATTACTACTATACCAACAGCAGTAAGGTGTATTAAAAGTGGCTGCTGCTACAGTACACTGCAGGGGACGGTTTTATTTTCTTTAGTCTAAAATGCAACACAAAGCACCTTTCCATAGAATTTACATGGCGTTTAGACTGGCAAATCCCCTCCAATGGCTCAGTAGGACCAAAAGATACTATGGTGTCTTGGTCACAAAACGGAGATCATTTAGTCCTAATGGTCCATAAAACCCCAAAATAAGGACACGGTACGTAAAACCTCGACATGTTTTGTGGTTGGATTCATTCTTCCTGCCATCGAACAGCACTTGGACCGCTCTCCTGCTTCTGTTCCTCACTCTTCAAAATGTCTGTTTGTCGCTCCAAGATCGGCAGTCATTTGCATCGACTTGCAAATCTCACGATCATTCGGAATCAAAGTTGTCGAATTTGCCTTTTCTCCTTGCCCCTTGGGCGAATGTTTCAAAGAGTGTCCTGAGGAGACTTGGACTGGACTTGGTGCGGTTTTTTTTTTACTCCGGCCTTGACATAAAACGTGAAAATGAGAATAAAACTGCTTGCGTGTATGCAGTTTATGCAGTTATGCTCTCTCGCGGACAAACTACCGGACAAACAAGCTGTTCCGCTGTGTTTTTCCGTCCTCGGGACAAATAAGCAGAGGGGAGTCCATCGTTGGCTGCTCTGGGTTTGGCTTTACGGACCCGGGTAGAAGCTGCTGCTGCTGCCGCTGTTGACTTAGCGCCTCAGCTGTTGTTGTTCCGATCAGTTTGTGGAAACACACAAAAACAACACTGCACAGGTGCGAAAGGGGAGAGCAGCTCGGTTACCCGCCAGGGAAGAAAGACCTTTCCAGGACTTTTCCCACACCCGCCCTCAGCTATGGGCGGCCATCTTTGCGCCCCCATCGGCCTGGGAGCCTGTCAGCCCGGACAACGTGGTAATTAAGTGCCTGCTACTTGTCAAGAGCTGCGCCACTACACATCTCTTATTGGATTACAAGGGTTTTTTCAGGGAGGAATGTTCCCTCCATCTCTCTCTCTCTCTTTCTCTCTCTCTCTCTCTCTCCCTCTCTCTCTCTGCTGGTGGAGACTGACGACTGAAGGCCACTGAAATGAACAGGGATCCCCGCAGCCCACCCTCCATCCTTCACGGCCGCTGAGCGCCAACGCAAAATACACCATGTTCCATTTATTCCCACAGTCAAAATAACCCGCCGTGCCATTAACTGTGTGTGTGTGTGTGTGTGTGTGTGTGTGGCTTTGCTTCATTGATTCTTTAATGCAAAATATTGTAGCACATCAGATGGTTTTGGGGAAGTTGGTGTGACAGAACAGGGTGGATGAGCTGTTCCAACACCTGGAGAGTTGAGTGCATGTGTGTGTGTGTGTGTGTGTGTGTGTGTGTGTGTGTGTGTGTGTGTGTGTGTGTGTGTGTGTGTGTGTGTGTGTGTGTGTGTGTGCATGTGTGTGTGTGCATGTGAGTGTGTGCGTGGGTGTGTGTGTGTGTGCGCGTGTGTGTGTGTGTGTGCCTGCATGTGTGTGTGCGTGTGTGTGTGTGTGTGCGTGTGCGTGTGTGTGTGTGCGTGTGTGTGTGTGTGTGTGTGTGTGTGTGTGTGTGTGTGTGTGTGAGAGAGAGTGTTGGTTGGTGTTCTAACGGTGATAAAGCAATAAACGAATCCCCCTGAAGTCACGGGCAGGGCATCTTGAGGCTATCTGGGCAGGAGAAGAATGGACCGGCTGTGGGACACACTGCACATGTGTACTACACACTCAGCCTTTTGCTTTAACCCCAAATTGGACAAATTCCAGCCACTCTCCCAGGCCAGCGATGATTGTCATGTGTTCCTACACATGACATTTGTGATTACAAAAATGAATGTTCAACAATTATGATTGAATGATTAAAAAGCAGACAATAAGCTCACACAATTAAGTAATCAATTAAGGCTTAAAAAGGCTTCAAATGTAATTTGTGTAAGTGGCTTTGAACAGAAGTGTCGTGATGTAATTTCCTGTAAATACACTTAGAACCCAATAGGTTACTCATAGCCTACATTTACTTATTTATGTATTGTTTTTTTACTTTTTATTTATTTATTTATTACATATCCACCTCCGTTTTATATTATTGAATGAATGACTTTATCCCGGGCCTTATTTTTATTTTTAATGTTTTCAACTGTCGCTGCAGGATAATCACTTTTCTAGGCCCAGAGCCAAATGACAAATGGGAAAAGAACAACAGTGAAAGCCTTTCATTCCGGTTTCAGTCTGGAATTCAGACAAAAAAAAAATGGTCCATTCACTCAACATCAGGTAAACATTAGTTAAGGAACAATTTGAAAGAGGGCCGTCGTTGAAATGTAAATGCCACCACATGAAGGAGAGTGTCTAAATGTTTAAATGGAAAAGTGACACCTGCTGCCCCAACAAACAACAAGCTACTGTGTGAACCGACCTGACGGATGTGACTCAGCAGGACTCGGCAGATACTTATCAGCGGCAGTTAACTGGACAAACAGCATCCAGCCTCATCAGCAGACACAGCACTGTCCCATTGTTGGTGTTTGGAAGGTATGACTGCAGGACACCGTGCTGTCAGTGCTGCCTCTGCCCTGGAGTGAGATATGATAAAGGGGTGAGATAACACTTTGTGGCGTTACGGCAGCAAATGAAGAACAAAACAGTGCAGTCGAGAAAGAGATACATATTTCATACGTATGTGCACCGTCTCTCTGTGTGCACGGTCGACTGGTGAAACCAATGCGGGCGGTGAGCACCACATACATATTGCAGCATTACTAGAGGCGTCCAGTAGTAACACCAGAGGAAAGCAGATGTATTTTATCTGCTGTAATAATAATAATAATAATAATAATAATAATAATGGCTGCCTGTCTTTATCACTGATTATTTTGTGCCTCTGGGAACGAAGAAAGTATTTATCTATAATAATTATTTTTATGAAGTGTCATTGGGTCACTTAACCTTATAAATCAGTGTTTTTATTTTAACTATTATTATTAGTTGTAGTAGTAGCAGTAGTAGCAGTAGTAGCAGTAATAGTAGTAGTAGTAGTAGTAGTAGTAGTAGTAGTAATAGTTGTAGTATCACTCTTAGTAGTAGTAATAGTACCATTGGTATTAGTATTTGTATTACTAATATGAGTAGTAGTAGAAGTAGGAGTAGTATTAGGAGTAGTAGTAGTATTGCTACCATAATAATAATAACTATTATTATTATTATCATTATTATTGGTAGTAGTAGTAGTAGTAGTAGTAGTAGTAGTAGTGGTAGTTGTAGTATTAGCATTACAATGATTATTATTATTATTAGTAGTAGTAGTATTCTATTTTTTTTATTAGTAGTAGTAGTAGTATTAGTATTATTATTACTACTATTATTATTATAAGTAGTAGTAGAAGTAGTAGTGGTGGTACGGTATTACTATTATTATTATAAGTATTAGTATTAGTATTATTATTGCAGCTGCTGAAAAGTAAAGGAATTTAAAATGATCTGACATTTTTTCATACAAACATCCCAGATCTAATGCAGTCATCACTTTATTCTGTGTGCTGCATGCAGCGTACTATTTCAACTGCAAGTGAAGGACACGTGCAAAAACCCACGTACGCACGAACACACACGCACGCACACGCACACGCACACACACACACATTATCATTGGCAGCTTTGAAACCGGCCTGAATTATCTACTGAGGTTTTATTTACAGTTGGTAGAAAGCATCTTTGTTCTGTGATGAGAGAGGATTAACAGCTTCAGAACTGCTGCAGATTCTTGGCGAAATGGGAGTTTTCTCAGCAGATTATCGCTGTTTCGACAGAGGATTTAGCTCTCATCTCATCGCTCACCATAGATCCCCTGAGCCTGAGCTCCACCGCTGCTCCACCTCTGCCCCATCCCTGCCCAAAAGCTCCAAACAGAACTATTGTTCCTGAATGTTTTGTCTGAAATGTAAATTCATCTGACTCCTTGTCCATGAGTCTTATTTCTATATTGAGCACCATGGGCATGTTATATAATAATATAATATAATAATATTTATTATTTATATTTTTAGTAAGTAATTGTCCATTTAAATCTTGCATTCATGCGTCATTCTCCTGGATTAAATGGGTAAAAGTCAAACGTCCACAAAATAATTTCATATAGAATAAAGGTGTGATAAATATAGTATGTTTATGAAGTTGTACGAACTCAGAGAAATTAACAAAAACAAATTCAATGCAAAAAATCCTTTGTTTTTCCCAATATTTCTTATAATATTTTTTCACTACATCTAAACTGTTAAAAATTTGGCGGGAACGTAGGCTCATTTCAATTTTCTTCTTAAAATAAAATGAAATGCACTAACTAAATTAAAGAGCAGCCGCTTTATACATTAATTCAAGATGAACCTCAAACCACACGACATGCATTTTCGACGTGTATGCTGTGCATGACAATTGGGTGTTCACAATGTTTACGTCTTGTTTTGTTTTTGCATGTGTTTGGCCAGATGTTTCTCGAAGAAACTCACCTGAAAAACTCGCTCATTAAATATTTTCCTGCAGTGAACAGTTCAACTATTAAAAAAAAAATGGAAACTGTAAAAAAAAATTGAAACTTTCTCCTGGAAGAGTTCATTATAATAAAGTTTATTGATATGAGAAAAGAACATTTGGATATTGTTTAAATACTCTACATTATAAAGTTATTCAAAACATGCAAATGTAAAACATAATATACATAAATATAACATCGGGATCCCCCCTCCACCCCGTCCAAAAATAAAAATAAATGCATCTCCGGCATATTTTCTTTTATTTGCTGTGGAAAACACAGATGCAGCGCCTATGTCTTGTTGTCCCGACGCCCTCTAAGCTGAGACAAACTCAAAGAAATTTGAGTAAAAACCCGCCAGTCATAGTGCAAAGTTGGAAACTGGAAGTGAGATCAATGGAATGCTCGGCTCATGGCCGGCGGCGGCCGTTTCAGAATGGCCTCCACCGAGAAGGACAAAGAGTCACTGCTTCCCATCTTGGTCCCCACGGGCTTGGACACAACGTCTTTGGTGAACCTGTCGGCGGTCTGGAGGCCCCGGGAGGAGCCCTCCCTGTACTTGCGAGCGGCCTCCTCCAGGAGCTCCTTGCAGTAGGGGGCCCTGAGCTCTGAGGGGGCCCCGGGCCTGGCTTTCTCGCCGAGCGTGTGATGGATCAGGGAGTGGAAAGAGTTCAGCTTCAGGGAGAGAGCGCTCTTGGCGCCGTCCTTGCTCAGCTTGCTCAGGGCGTGCCCTTGGCCGGCGGGGCTTTGGGAGTGGTGGTTCCTGGGGAAGGTCTGTTCGAAGCCCCTCTTAGGGGGGGAGAAGGCCGAGCACTCCCTGGCCGCCCCCTGGGGGACGCCGGGCGTTTGGGCACCGCCCTGCTGAGGATCTGGGGAATGCTGAACGCCGTCCGGTTTAGCGGCCGCGGCCTCCCGTTCCGGGGGCTGGCTCTCGGCCGCCATCGCCTTGGGCTCCCACACGGCGCTGGGCTTCATGTTCTGCAGTGTGGTGGCGTTGAGGAGACACTGCTGGTAGACCAGGGCGTCGCCCAGGTTGCCGGCGCCACGCGGCCACATCACGAAGCCCCCCCTCTGGGCCTGGAGCGGGTAGTGGCGGTAGGTGGTGGCCACGCTGACGTTGGACGAGATGAGCTCCACGTTGGCCGAGCCGGCGCCGTACTGCATGGACATGTCCAGGCAGTTGGGGCCGAGGAAGCCGCACAGCTCCTTGGGCTGCGGCTCCATCTGAGGTGCGGCCGCGTAGGCCGACTTGAAGGAGTTGTACTCTGCGGCGTGGTGGACCATGCTGCCGGGGAACAGGATGGAGGCCGAGGCCTGACTGCTCTCCAGGAGCTCCCGCTCTTTGTACTCCCTCTCCAGCATGATGGACTCCAGCTCCTTGTCGGCAAACGCCCTCCTCTTCCTCATGCGGTCGCTCAGTGGAGGGGGGAGGGACGGGTTGGACCCCAGGTACGGGTCGGACTGGACCGGACGGTACCCTGGAGCGCAAAGAAAACGACAATAAATCATAGATTAATTTCTTTACTTGCAATCATTAGGGTGAGTTTGTTTGTACAGTGCGTAATGACTTGCAGAAATAGAAATATGAAAATGAGATCAAAACATGCATGTGTGATGATTTCATTTTTCGTCTTTCGTTTTCAATTTTCGTGATTAGGAACAAAATCGGAGTCAATTTGAAAAATAAACGTTGGTACAAAAACAACACAAAATGTCTGTCCCATTAAATGCCGGAATTCCTAAATACTCCACACAAGAGGTCAAGCAACCCCAACGCAATACTAATGATTATTGTTTACATCATCTCACCTTCTAGGATGCTTTTGGCCAGCATGGTCGATGGTCGGATGTGTCTTTGGTATATTGTTCTCCTTTCCGCCGCAATCGGCTTTCCTGAAATCCCTTTTTTATCCTGATGAATTGAAATATGGGAAAGGGAATTTATTTCTGAGGCCTAAAATAAACTGGGGTTTTTTTTTATACAATCCCAAATGGGTGATTCTAAATCAATTTAACCAGTTGTCTTTTTTTATATATATAGATAATATATTACAAAGATGATATCACTAATTTCCTATTACAGGTTTGGTCAAGTTAACATGAAATGCATCTTCACGTGTGGCTGCATTTCATTTGAAGGGAGGTACACAGGAGAATAAAATATTGGATCACATTTTTAAAAATGCTTTCATTTGCAAAAAAATAGATATCTTTTTAGGTTTTGTCGAGTTAAAATGTGAATCGTAATTTCAAAATTTCAAGTTGAGGACACTTGAAGAAAATAGAGTTCATTCATTTGAGAAATGTATTAAGTTGACCAATGCCTCAATTTTTCAAGATACTTTACATATTATAAATTAACTATTATTATGATTATTATTTATTATTATTATTATATTTATTTTAATTATTATTATTAGTAGTAGTAGTGGTGGTAGTAGTAGTACACACTTACTATTCCGATTATATGTTTACTTTGTGGTAAATATAGATTTTCTTTTTTTTTTAATCACAATCAGGATTTACTGGCCAAATATTCTCACAGTCAAATAACAACGATATTTAACAGTAAAATATAACAGTGACTTAATTAGTTAAAATGCCAGATTTTTTTTTTCCTACTTTGTTTCGCACAGCGTTTGGAGCTTACACGGCGAAGATTTGTCACTGCATGTGACAAATCTTGAAAGACACGCACACACACACACACACACACACACACACACACACACACACACACATTAAATTTCACTGCATATATGTATGGAAGTATGTATATGTATGTGACGAATAAACCTCTTGAATCTTGAACACACACACACACACACACACACACACACACACACAGACACACACAGACACACACACGCACACACACACGCACACACACCTCCGTGGCCTGCTGTCTGCGCAGCGCCACCTGCGCAGCCATGACCCTCTGGCGCTCCACCACCAGCAGGCAGTTGGCGCACTGGCAGTCCCTCCAGCGGCAGAAGCGCTTGTGGCCCTTCAGGCACGACACCACGCCGTGGTTCCTGCAGCGCGCACACTTCGGGGTCCGGCTCAGCTTCCTCTGCTCCCCGGGCCCCGCGGGGTGGTGCTGCTGCTGCTGCTGCTGCTGCTGCTGCTGGTGCTGCTGGTGGCGGTGGTGGTGGTGCTGGTGCTGGTGGTCCTCGTCGCCCGTACTCCCAGCGCCCTCCTCCGCGCCGCCCGACGGGGTGGCGGGGTCCGCCTGGTCGTCGCTCTCCGTTTCCAGGCTCTCCACGTCGATCTCAAACTCGCAAGCCAAGCTGTCAGTCATGTTTAGCGCGTCGCCCCGCGGTGCTGTGGGAGCGAATTTGGAGGGTTAGAATGATGGATTTAGGGATCTTTTGGTGATAATGAATAACAATAATAATAATAGCAATAATAATAATAATAATAATAATAATTATTATAATAATAATAATAAAAAAATTACAAATAAGAAGACCAGTAGAATTACCACCACTACTACTACAAATAATAATAAAACAAATAGTAGTACTACTGCTACTACTACTACTACTAATAATAATAATAATACTAATAATAATAACGATAATAATAACAATAATACAAATAATAACAATAATACAAATAATAATACTAATAGTAATACTACTACTACTGCTACAAATAATAATAATACTTATAGTAGTACTACTACTGCTACTACTACAACTACTACAAATAATAATAATAATGATAATAATAATAAAAAAAATACAAATAATAATAGTAATACTACTACTACTGCTACAAATAATAATAATACTAATAGTAGTACTACTACTGCTACTACTACTACAAATAATAATAATAATGATAATTATAACAATAATGCAAATAATAATAGAAATACTACTACTACTGCTACAAATAATAATAATACTAATAGTAGTAGTACTACTACTACTACTTATAATAATAATAATGATAATAATAACAATAATACAAATACTACTACTACTACTTCTTCTACAACTACCACTACTACTACTTATACTACTACTACTACTCATAATCCTACTCATAATGACCCTAATAAGCCTAATAATAATAATAATAATAATAACAATAATAATAGAAGACATACAGTACAATAAAGTCCAGTTCAGAAGCTGCTGAAGGTGGAGGTGGAGGTGGAGGTGCAGGTGCAGGTGGAGCTGAGTCCTTGTCTCTGTTCCTCGCGGAGACGCCAAGAAACGCTCCACGCGCGCGTCGTCCTCACGCACGGAGCTCGCGCCGCCTGTGCCGCTCGCGCCGCTCGGGAGGTTCCGCTTTGAAGCGGCGCCCCCCCCCCCCTCCCGGCGCGCGCTCCGCGTGCCGCGATTGGCCCGCGTTCAACCGCCGCGCGGGCCAATCGGCGGCCGCCGTTCAACACCCCCCCCCCCCCCCCCCCCCCCGAGGCCGCCCGGACGGAGGGTCTGCGGGATCCGCGGGGACCGGGGACGACGCGTCGGTCGCTCCTCTGGTTTCTCCGTGTGTCCGGTTGTTCTAACGCTCCGACGTCACTACTGCAGCGCCCGTCGTACGGACACGCGCACAGCGCAGGTGATTCACAGCAATGAACCTTCAATGCAAAGCGCTCGAGGCGGCGGCGACTCCTCCTCAAAACGAACAAAACTAAAGAAAAAGAAAACGAAAAAACCCCCGAAGGTCGGATTACGATCATTTTGTCTCGTTCGCCTTTTCACTTTTATTTCACATTTGTTTTCGGATCATTGAACACGCAGATGTATTTCGTGCACCCCCCCCCCCCCCCCCCACGAGGTTTATTGATCATTTAACACCAAAAAAAAAGACAAAGTTGAACCGAGGATTTGGACGAACGCGGTGTTTCCACAACAAGAGGACGCGTCAGCGGGAGGGAGGGCGCAGCCGCCACCGCCCGCTGCACTGGGTTGGGGGGGGGGGGGGGGGGGGGTGGGGTTGCTACACCCGCCCCGTCGCGAGAGAGCCGCGGGGAAATCCACGCGACGTCCAGGATTTACACCTTCATGGGAATTTGCCACAGACAAAAGAAGTGAACGCGTCACGTGAAAACGATATTACAATTGGGTCTCGTCACTTTGAAGGGTATTTCGGATTTATTATTATTATTATTATTATTATTATTATTATTATGGGTGCGTATAAAGGCGCGAGTTGTTTCATTGCTGAACTAAGCCTCATCCAAATACATGAAAAATAAAAATAAAGTCCAGAGTGAGGCCGAATACATCATGTTGCCTTTGTCCGGTTTCCATTTCTCGATCTATTTAAGGACAAGACGCTGAGTTCGACGAAAATTCCAATTAACGTGTTGGTCGATCTAAGGAGGCGAAAACAAAGCTTTTGATAAGATATTTTCACTTCATTTAAGCGCATTGTATTTTATATCGTTTTTTAAAAAATGTAATAATAATTGTATAAAACTTTAAAATGTAGTTTTTAAAACATTCAATTATGATCTAAAAGGCTGTTAATCCTCTTAAAGTTATTTTCTATACGTTGTTCAAAATGCAGAGAAAGAGAGGCCGCCCGAGGCCCGAGGCCCGAGGTCCGAGGCCCGAGGTCCGAGGCCTGAGGTCCGAGGCCCGAGGTCCGAGGCCTGAGGTCCGAGGCCCGAGGTCCGAGGCCTGAGGTCCGAGGCCCGAGGCCTGAGGTCCACCTTCTCTTTATAGCGAAACGCTTTAGTGTTTTTCTTTCAAGTGAAAATTTTACTTGTTTTTTCCTTTTTTCTTTCCCTTTAGTTTTTTTTTTTTAAATAAAGTAATCAAAAGTAAATATTTCTGCCATACAAAGTTCCATGGGGTATACAGTAAAGTTCTATGTTATTATTATCATTATTATTATAATTATTATTATTATTTTTGGCTGTAAAGTAGTACTTCATAGCCGTATCGCTCAGACATGAATTTTCTTGCCCTGAACCACATCATCATCATCATCATGACACTGGCGGAGCTCATAATGTTCCAAAGGTAGCGGCTGCAAGGTTTAACAGGTTGAACCCCGTCATGGTGTGGGTGGAGGTCGGAGTCTGGGTGGGAGTGATGGGGGTCTGGGGGTGGGGGTCTGAGTGGAGGTCCTGCTCCGGGTGGGGGGGCTGAGTGATGGGGGCCTGGGTGGAGGTCTGAGTCTGGGCGGGGCCCCCGGTGATGGGGGTCTGCATCTGGATGGTTTTCCAGGCTGCAGGGTCTGGGCGGAGGTCTGAGTCCGGGCGAGGGCCCAGGTGATGGGGCTGTGGGTCTGAATGGGTCTGCGGGCTGCAGGGTCTGGGTGGAGGCCTGGCTCTGGGTGAGGGTCTAACTGACTCCCATGTGGTGAAGACGTCAGGCGTGCAGGTGCAGCTTTGCTCGTCCTCTCCTAATTTATTGCCGAGGTTATACGACCGGTTTCCCCACGAGCTGCCCAGGGTGCAACTTCCACACAAAGAATGCTTTGATCTTCACAACACATTATCTGCTG